>NC_139821.1:3648418-3794365 GCF_963457635.1 Microchirus variegatus
AAATCAAAGAAAGACGCAAGAGAAAAAGTTTCCTCTGAAACTTTGCAAAGACGGCGCTGGCTGAATTTAGCAGGTGGTGCGATGTTGTGAAATAAGACGTCTGGCACTTGCATGATTTCGACACATAACATGCTGTCATTCCATTTCTGCTTATTTCTTTTTGAGACAACGGAGCAGCAGCAGCAGCAGCATCAGCCTGCTGCTTATTTGCAGAATGCAGTGTTTCATCCAGAGGTGTTGTTCTCCGCTCCTGTAAAAGCTAACGCCCGCACTTGATTTGCTGGAGAAAAACATGTTTATACTGGGAATACTGATGTACCAATTACTGTTGTTACCATGGCTACTCAACATGCTAACTACCAAGGAGTGGGCATGAATATTTCATTATTTGTATGATTATTTTAAAGTCAGACCTACTGCACACAAGTGCTGCACACATTATCACACGCATGTGTGTGTGTTTGCAGAAGTGATATAATTTATGAGGTTCCTTGAATGCAACTTGAAGCAGCTCCGCGAGCCTCAACACACTGCGGATCGTGTAGAATTGATGAAATTTACCAGGGTAATTGAATGCACAAATATATTTTGTAAGGTGCTCCTGCTCACAGCTTACAGCTCAATTAAGGGTGATTCAAAATATCAATTTGGTGATTTATCATCTACACGATTGCACCAAAATAATTAAGTTTTTTTCAGTTGTATGGCGTATCGTGAGGTACACTGTGATTCCCAGCCCGACTGTGAACTCTGCATGACCCTCATGTGCTCAAGTTATTTCTCGTAATGTCGAAAATTTGCCGCCAACAAAATGATGTCTAAAGTAGAAACTTATATCGGTTTTAATGGAGCAGTGGCTGAGTGTAATGGTGTTGATTGGAGAGAATACAAATCTTCCTCTGATAATCCCTGGTGACAGTTGAACAGCATTTAGCTTGAAATGCCTATTGCTAGTCCGCTTAGTTGACTTGGATTTGGTTAATCTCTGAGGCCCCTTGTCGCTTTGACACTGAAAAATCTCAATTTGAAGGGCCAGTTAGCTTGCACCTCCACCGTAATAAAGTATTGGGACTCACTATGCTCAAAATGGAAGGGCAGGGTTTAGTAGTGTGAGGAAGGGGTGTAATGGGATTGAGTGTGAGACTCCCATGAGATTAAATCCTCGTATCCACCACCAGCACCACATACCGCCTGCCATCCTCTCTTTCTACATTTGATGGCTGCTCACTGGGAGAGTAATTATAAATCCCAGGCATCACTTTGAATTGTAAACTCCCTTCATGTGGAGGCTAAAGGTCAACCCGGTGCCGTTAGAACCTTCTCTTTAAAGGCACGTTTGAAACGACCGACGATTTTGTGTGTTTTTTAATTGTGCGTTTTTTTCGCTCGTGCCTCCCTTCGTTGACGTCACGCGCTCTCATGCCAAAGGCTACAGGTTCCACTCCAGCCTTGTTTTCCCTCATAAGACACGAAAAACAGGAGAGGGGGAGGGGGGGGCTTTTATCTCTGTGGCAGCATGTTGTCCCGTCTGAGCAAACAGAATTACCTTGATGAACAGAAGCAGCGTTGTTTACTCCATGTGTCAAGGTGCTTTGGGGGGTGAGTCACTGTCGAGCGAGGCGAGGAAACTTTGGAGACAAAAGCTTCTGTGAGCAGAATCTGACAGAATTTCAAGGCCGACCGCGTGATTCAGAGTTGACTGCTACTTGTACAGGGCGTGAACTTTCGAGATGCCTGTCCTTGCCTGTTTTTTTTAAGTGATTTGTCATCTGTGTTGTGACTCCGTTATTTGTGCTTTGCTTTTTGTTGAACAACACCGTAAAGAGGAGTGTGCGTCACCCGTTCGAGGACCTAAATGGGTCATTTTGAGATGAGTTTTTCAACAATTCTCTTTCAGAAAATAGTTTTTTATTTTTTATTCCACTGGCTTTGTCGCAACATATAAACAGAGTTTTTGACTGTAAAATATTAGATTTTCTGGCATGAGTGATGCGTCTTTGCTAAAAAATTTGTACGTAAAACATTTACACATTAAACTGACGTGAAGAGTCTTAACGTGGAAGTTGGAGTGAATGGGAATTCACCTAAATGTGTCAATAAGCACATACCATTCAAATGTGGGCTGTTTATTAGGGCCCAATATATATATATATATATATATATATACTGCCTGTACATCACCTATATATCCAGTTGTGACATAAACGCTTCACAAGGGAAGAGAATGTTACTGTTGCCACAGCAACGACGTCATTGACGGTATCAAGCAGGGCTGCTCAATTATGGGAAAAAATAACAATCACAATTATTGGGGTCAAAGGTGAAATCACAGTTATTTCAAATGATTGCTCGTCGACTTCAACTTGAATTACATGTATTTTTTTTTAAAAAGTGACTTTTGAATGAATTTACCTTAATATAACAAGGTTATTTTCAGAATTAAAGCCACCGATTATTAGACGTAATCGTTTTTATTTTGATTATTTTGCTTTGGTCATCGTTTGGGGCCGCAATCGGAATTGAAACTCAAGGTTTTCGATGAATTGCACGGCCCTTGCATCAAGTTTTGACCCAAAATATATTTGATTCATTTGAAACTGAAGGAATTAAGCCTTTTAACCATTAGTTTTTGCTTAGTTTGCCCAATTTTACAGAAGAACTTTCGTTATTTACAATTTACCGCATGTAAAAATAGCGCAACAGTTTAAAATGAAGAGAAACACAGTAGTCGTACACTAACACCAGATTTTGCATGATAAATTGTGAAATATAAAAAGTATGACACATATTTACAATAAAGTGTGTTTGAGTCTTTGTCTTAATGTCCAAAAACAGGCAAAAAATGGAAACTACAGTACGTACAGGCATTTTTCCAACTCTAGCGACAAAGACGCTGATTCGACTGCTTCCTGCAACAGCGCGAGTAAAACTAGCGTAATAACCACACGTTGGATTTGACGTGCGACTTCTCAGCTATCAGAAAACGTTGGAATATTTTCAGCACAAACCATCGCCGCGTAATTGCAATAATGCAAAATTTACTTGCGCAAACGTGTCGGAATGGACGATTTATTCATACTTTTTTTTAATACTTTAGCCGTTTCTCTAAAGTTTAGGTAGAAGCAGCAAGCAGCAGTTGAGTAATGTCTCACTGTGTCACCACATCTGCTCTACACTCTCCTGCATGAACACCGCTCATGGACTGGACTTGTTCAGGTCACGTATGATCGTGATGGATGTGGACACGTGTCCAGTGGACTGTGGGAGCGACTGTGCGCTCGGGTTGGCAGTCGCCATTTGAGAGTCCACGGCTCCATCTTGACTAAGTAAAGGCGACTGATTCCTTATCTCTGTCGCTGTTATCTAGGGCTCCCAGGGGCCCCTGAAGGTAAACGTATCTTAAAAACACAAAGATTGGTCCTGGATATAAAAAAAAACCTCCACTATAGATCTATAGATCTACTTCACTCAGGAGATTATGATCCATAAAAAGCCTCCGCGATGACGTCTTTTGTTTATGCAGAACCTTCAGGTGAACACGTGTCACTTACATGTCACAAGAAATCAGCGTTAGCCTCCACGTTTAAAATATGAAATGAATTAAAGATCGAAGTGACGTGAACGCTGCTCTCTGTTGTTCTCCGTTATTAAAAAATCTATTTTATAACAAACACTTCACTCACAGTGGATGAGCGAAAAATAACAATCAAATCTAGGTTTATTGGGAGCCTCCGTCTAAACACAGATGGTGTTGTTTTTACACTGTGTAATCAGCTGTAACGTCGTAATAATGAGTTCTGAACGTCGTCCGCGGTCCACACCCGGTAAGTAGCAACAACGCTGAAGTACACGGATAAATATTTCGTCTCTGTAATCATCAGGAATCGCCATGATCTCAATTATTGAAGGAAAATAACTGCGATTACAGTTTCTGTCACACGTTTACAAATAAACTTATCGTGAGAATGGCATTTTTTTAAAAAACAGAAAGAAGATATTTATCCCCAAGAACGGAGAAAACATAGAAAGTTGTGTTCACTCTGGTATTGGAATTGGATTCAAAATCTGCATTCGATAAATGGGAGAACTTTTATATAGGTCACGCTGAGGCCCACCTGCAATACCACCAATGTCCACTAGTTTATTTTTTTCTTTTATGTCCATAAAAACGAGCCAAGTCTTTCCAAATTTCACCAATTCAGTGAGGTTTTAAAAAGTTTTGAGTACTTTAACCCTTTGCTCAGGTGTCTTACCCTAACACTAACCCTAGTTGACAATTTTAAAAAGCTGTGTTGAATATATAAGGATATAAGGACACAGTATACTGCACATTCGTGTAACCTCTGTATGTACTGTAAGTTGTAACGTAGTAGTGGAAAAAAAGCAGCTTCAATGCTTTGTTTTCTACCGATTAATCACTACATAGAAACTTTATTTACTCTCTTATTTACGTGTCATATTTAACTATGTTCAGCAGCGTTAGCCTGAAGTCTTCCCCGACCTTGACGCTCGACTCTACATCACGACTCAACGACCTTGTCCTCTCTCTCTCTCCTCATTATAGTCTCCTGTGTACTTTATGTCAGGATGACTAAGTGACGTGTGACAGCTCGTGGGTTCTCATCCTCCTCCTCCCAGGCAGGTGCATTGTGAGAGAATTTAAATTCTGTGCGACTGTGTGGAGGGCAGGGGAACTAAAGTAGGCCAAAGGGATAGGGGTGATGGTGATGGGGGTCGCCATGGTGACCGCAGCCAGAGAACCAGATGCACCTGTGTAATCTCAGTAAATGGTTAATTCCATTTGTTGATTCATGAAGCCGCGCCGTGTATCCTTTCATGTATTTAAAGGTACAGTGCGTCAAATCTAGCACTAACACCTCGTCTTTCTCTTCCAAGAGTGTGTGGACGGTTAGTGTTAGCATGAGTGATGGGAAATCCGGCTCTTTTAAAAGATTCAGATATTTTGGCTGGACTCCAAATTGTATACTGTTTTCTTCTTTATTTATTTATTTTATGTTACTATGTTTGTGATGGTCACCACACAGAATTTCTTTGTGTAGAAATATTATGCAATGACAGCGCTGTAAAGTACCTACCTACTCTACTCAGGCTCCCTGATCACTTATAAACATCAATGTTGCTACGGTAACAAGGCAAGTCAAGTTCTGACCAGAAAATGTACCACTACTAAAAACTAAGAAAAAAAATCATTCATTATCACATTCTTACTGACTGACTGACTAAAACATTGTTTTGATTTCACCTTTGCACTCCATTGCACTTGCAGCAGCAGAGATTGCAGGTTTTTGCAGGCAATCGACTTGGACTCGGTGCATGAGTGACACCAGTTGCAACAGGATTACAACAGCCATGTCTGTGTGAGGAGTGTGTGTCTTAATGGTTTCTTTCCTCCATGGCGAGGTTGTAAGACCAGGAGAAAGTCTTGTCCTAGGTTTTTGAGCACAAAATTTAACTTTTCTTGTCACGTGGAGCAAAGAAACCAGAAAATATTAACGTACAAGAAGCGGGAAAATCAGATAACTTGTTTTTAATTATAAAAAAAAAAACATAAGATTATCGACATAGTCTGGGATTAGTTGCGTAATCGTTGAAGCCGTTCTGCAGAACTCATGCAAACTCATATCATATAATAAGATCTGCAATCATTAAAAAGGTGAGAATGATCCTCGGGAAAAAGGTTCTCCATAATAAGGCTGACGGTGTTTTATGTGAGAAACTGAAGGTGAAAGTGTTTCTTCTTCGGAATATCACCCTACTCTTATTTCACACTGCGCTGAAAGGTAAAAATGCATCCTCCAAAAGTTCTAGAGACGCCTTTTTTTTTTTTGATATAGAGGTCCCAAAATAAGGCTCGTGCATTAGCGTCATGAGAAATAATGTCTGCAGCCGATGATCAAAGCTGCTCTGTGCCTTTAAAAAGCTTGACTCTCGGGGCAAAAAGGGGGGACTTCATTGACTTCTCTGCCTTTGAGGAAGCGACGGGGCTTTCATTTGCTCCTGCTGCCTCACCGCTATTACCGAGAGAGAGCGAGAGAGTAGGTGCCCGCGGCCTTTTCATCTTAAAGAGCGCGCGGGAACAAGGTGTGCTCGGATAATGCCGTCAATTTCATTTCATTTTCGAGATGAGTTTAAAAGATATGATTAAATCGAATCTCGTGAGTTTGCTGCTGGAGGTAAGTTTTCAGTGAAATGTTTCTGTTTCGTCGAGCTCCGTTGGCTAACCCTTAGCCGCCTGCTAGCATCAAAGTCAAATCACTGATGCTATAGACTACAAAAGTGCTCCCACCTACTTAAATGCTCTCCTAAAGGCTTACGTTCAAAGCATCGTCTTCAACTCCCCGCACAAGACAATCAAGACTCTTTTCGTGTTGTCGTTCAACCTACATCATCTGAGCATCATCTGTCCTAGCTAGTGCTGGGCATGTTATTAACGGCGGTTAACGTTATTAACGGCGGTTAACGTTAACACACGTTAACGCGTGACTCGTTTCCATGACGACTGACCGGAAAAGGACGCGCACGGGGTCATGTTTTATGTGCCGTGGCACTGGAGTCCAGGCACCGTTAGCAGCGTTAGCTCCTTTAGCGCCGTTAGCGCGCCTACAAAAGTCTGTTTATTAAACAAAAAGAGCAGCACTGCAAATAACCAGCGTACCTGTGTACTCTGTATGTGTGCCTCTGTTTTTAAAGTTTAGTGTTACTTTAGAGACTCATTTTAACAATTGTGAGTCACGTAAACATGACTTTACGCATGTCTTTTTCCGGTCAGTCGACATGGAAACGTGCCATGCGTTAATGTCCTAGCGCTTACCTATCTCTTTCTGCACTCTCACCCTCTCTCAGCCCACTGTTCCTATCTAGTGGAGTTCTTTCCGAGACTTCTTCTACGAAGCTCATTCCTCTTTTGTAAGCCGCTAATGTCTGAGGTCTAATTCTTGAGTTCTTCTCCCCCCCCCCCCGATGTCCTCACCAAACAAGATATCATGTTCGAGCGATTACACTTTGGCAAAGGCTTCCTCAGTCTCTCTGTGTAACAAAGCAGCTTGTGAGCACAGAGTTTATTCTCGGAGGTGTGAGAAACCTGACGTAGTTTTCAGAAATAACAGCACACACAGTCTTAGGAGGTGTTTCGGTTACCTAGCAACTTGACTGCAAAACCTACGTTGACGCAGTGCTAATGGTGAAGTAACACCATTAACCCGACATAAATTTGTAACCTACAGTAGTCCACACAGGGAGAGGGACGGGGGGGAATGGAGCAAAAAAAAAAAGAGCAAAAAAATGTGTATCTGCCTCCTACTTTAAGGCAACAACTGTGTCGGGTTCAGCTCGGCTGCCATCTTTCAAACACCGCAGAGAGGAATTAAAAATCCCCTCTGAAGTGTGGGAGCGCTGATGAAGCCGCGCAGGCAGAAGGTTCACCGGTGTTTGAACACAACAAACAGACAGCCAGAATTACACTCCCTTGTTCAATTTACAGGCGACCGTGAGCCAGTGCAGCATTAAACAAGCATCTGGGCGTTTTGGCTCGGGCTTCCGTTGGCTTGGAGGAGATGAGACGACCGTTTTTTGGGGTTTTTTTGCGTGGCTCAGCATCGAGATGCAAGTCACCACATGTGAGACTGTGGAGGAACTTCCTTTGGGGGTGATTTAGGGTGCAACATCCATCCATCTCTACCTATTCTCAGCTGACATAGAGCGATGGTACACCCTGGACAGGTCGCCAGTCCATCGCAGGGACACATATAGACACAAATATCCATTCAACTATTCAAACTCACACCTACAGAGTGTCCAATTGACCTAATCCCCATATTGCAGAGTAAAGAGTAAACCCACACACACAGGGAGAACATGCAAACTCCATGCAGAAAGGCCCTTGTTCCAACTGGAGTTCAAACCCGGGTCTTCTTGCTGCCAAGGCAAGAGTGCAAGAGCATAGAAGGCAGAATTAAGAGCCTTTTTGTCAAAGGCAACATGTGGTTATTACGGTAATTTCACTCGCGCTGTTGCAGGAAGTCGGTGAATCAGCAGCGTCTTTGTCACCAGAAAAGGAAAAGGCCTGTTACATAGTTTCCATTTTTTGGACATTGAGACAAAAACTCTCCACAAAAAAATTAAATACGCATTTTTTGTAAATAACTGCCAGATATCGAAAGTTATTCTGGAAAAATGGGCAAAAGCACTTAACTCACAGGAAATTTTCTGGCCCTTTAATGGTCGACAAAACAAGACATTTGAGAACATCATCATTTTTGAGGTTTAGGCAAACATCTATCAACACGTTCCAACATGTTCAGACTCTTGTACGTCACGTTTAATTTTACAATAATATAGGATTTGCATCATTTACATGTAGAGTCGTTGAGCCAAGTGCCACGTAATTTCATTCAGATGAGCACTTGAGCAGTGAATTTAAAGTCTATCCACTCATGTATGCATAATGCAATATGATTGCTTCTTAACCTGCTGTGATCTCACTCATACTCAATGTGGGCTTAATTTAGGAAGTAAAGTGACTTAAAACAACTATAGAATGCCTCAGTGTGTCTTCCAGTAAACTTCCTAGTAGATTATTTAAAATTAGGAGACAATTAAAGTTAAAAGTTAGTGATAATTCTATATCCCTAGTCCGTAAAAAAATTCAAATAATAATATCAGTGATCTGAGATGGAAAAATGGCAATGGCAATATGTACAGACATATAAATCATGTACCAAAGGCTCACAAGTAGACAAAGCTTTATTTTAAGGATCCCACTTTAAAACGGTTGTAAAATAGCGACCTTGAACTATCAAAACAAAACAATAAAAAGTAATTACGCATCGTTACACTGTGAGAAAAGACGGTAAAGCTCGACAGGATCCAAACGACCTTCCAAAGATACAAGATACCTTTGGAGAAGATAAATATGGGGCTGTTATTTACCTAAAAGTACGACGTCAGCACGCAAACGTAGAGAGTGAACGCAAATAACAAGCAAAGCAAATCAATTCCTACAAACAACTAATGGATTTTTTGGGGGAAGTTTGCCGTGGCCCACAAGCTCTCATATGCAAAGTCACGAGCTGAACATGAGTGTGACTGAGTCCAGCCCTGGAGATCTGCTCAAATATTCCCCTGCCAGATTAAGTTTGCTGAACACACAATTCAGTGCAATTATGTTCGCCTGATGATGACGGGGCCAGTCAACCTGTCAATACGCTTGTATTCAAAGCAGAAAGAAAGTAGTTTAACAGATAAACTAAAGTCTGAAAAGAGATTTTATACAGTTTATCCTGTATGATGGTTAAAAAAAAATGCTACGAGTTTTAGCTCCCGCTCTAATCTGGAATGGCAAACCTCTAAGCTTCTTATCTCGTCGCCTTATTTATTCTGTCACCATCTCCAATTCATTTCTCCGCCGTGGAGCGTTGACGCAATCGCAACACAGATAAGCAGGTGGAACAAACACGTCTACGACTGTTCTCTGCTCTGGGGAACGTTGGTGAGTGGGAGAAGTTTGAGCAGATCTTCTTCTTCTTCCAAGAATGCACTAAATAACATTTTGAGAAGTAAAACTCAGAGAGGCGTTTCAAGTTGAAGATATACGAAGAGGAAAGCGAGATGAGAGCTTCTATAAATGGTGACATTTCAGCTGTTTTGATTGAGAGTCCTTTGGTCTCTGAAAAGTCCATCAAAGGTGGAAACTGAAGACCGTGGTCACCGCTGTTTGTTTATGAGCGTCATCCACCCTGAATGCAACAAACGTGGCCTTGTACAAGTACTTTGAATATTTACCACGGCAAAAGCTTAATCCACAAGAGAGGGAAAAAGCACCGCCCACACTCTCCAAGCAAGGATTAAACCTATAGGCTTCACCTCGCACCTTCACACACCCACACACACACACACACACAACAACTGCTCTTCCCCCAATACCCAGATATTTCAGCCTCCCTACGGTATTAGACTAAACAAACGCCGCTAAGTACTGACACCGACTCGGTTGGGAAGGGCCTCGGGCTCCGGCGTCGCAATGAGTCACCAGAAACAGATTTTTTTCGAGAGCAGTTGTGAGGAGCTCGCCTGCCCCAGATATTTCATATAGTCAAGGGAGGGATTAAAATTCAGCGGCTTTGATCCCGTTTAACGCGATGCCGACCATCTTTTCTGCCACCTTCGGTGTCACGCGGCAACTTCTTCTACTTCTTCTTCTGCCAGCAATCAGTGAGAGTAAGTCAAGACTTGGTTGGTGTTCAGTGGAGAGTCTGCTCTGCAGTGTCACTGACATTAGAGAGCATCAGTTCCCGCCGCTTTGGTGTTTATTCTTTTCAACGTGAGTGACAGCTGAGGTCAGATGAGGACACGTTTGCTTTTACTTTCCTTTTCGAAGGCAGGATTCTTCTGTTGCTTTCAGATTATTTTGCTGGGAATGAGGTTAAGACCCTCATGAAGTGTTGCTGTTGTTTTTTTTTTTATAACTGCATGGCCTTGCGAGGTCTTGAAATCATTTGTGTAAAGTCCGCGGGCTTGTTTTTCTTCTCTGTAACCTTTATGAGAGAAGCCAAACTCTGTGGCAATTTGTTGTGTTTCGTACTTTTGGAAGTACATGAAATAAATTCTAATTTCCATAACTTTGAATCAACTTCTTATTGTTACTTTTTCTTTTAGCTTCTCCCTCTCTTGGGATTCTTTACGCCTTCCTGTTGCAACATTCCCATTTATTAACAATGACCAATGGGGATTGCTCAGGGGTACCCCAGCCCTTGACCTGGTGGGTACTGGAATCGACAACCCTCCCGTCACAAGCCAAGTTCCTTTTCCGCTTGGCCATGGGCTGCCCCAACAAATAATTACATTTTCATATAAAGTAACTTGGAAATACTATAAAGTTAATTAATATGCTGATGATGCAGAAGTGTAAATGTGCAAAATACACTAGTTTAGTGTTAGGGAAAAGCGTTAAAGCACTTTGGGAGCGTCATACGGGGGTGATAGTTACTCAAAGGTTGTGGGATCGATTCCCAGTTCAACTAGTCTACATGCCAAAGTTAGTGAATGGATGAATTAGTGCAAAACTGTAGTGTAAAGTAACTTTGAGTGGTCATCATCAAGACTAGGAAAGTGCTATATAAATACAAACCATTTACCAAATATAACTTTAAAGCTAGATTTTTTGAATAGAGTCACCCATAAAGACTGCTGAGATACGCTGATGACACACAGATGTGTAAGTGTTAATGGACATTTCTGCCAAATTTCAAGGATAAAGGATACTTTCAAGGTACTTTCTTAGATATGGGCAAAAATTAAAAAATGCCTGTTATGCACAGCAAAAACAATAACTTAAGTTTCCTGACTCTCTGCCTGATTTGTTCAACAAACTTCATTAAAATTCTGTTCAGTGTTTTTGAGGCCAAAATAAAAGAAACACACACCGGGGGTGGTGAGAACAGTTTGTGTCTTCTGTGTCTCGGCAGCACTGGTCCAAATTGGATGGCAAAAAAAAAAAAATAAGGTCAAACTCCGAGTCTGTAAGGCAGTTTGAGACATCTGGCAGCCGTGATGTTCTGCACGAGGAGAAACTCAAGGCAAAAAAAAGAAAAACTCGCCTTCGATTTAACACACATCGAGAGCCTTGGCAGCGTAGAGCCATTCTCCACAGTTGTTTCTCTGAAGCTCTGGGACTATTTGTACATAGTGGTGGTTCTGAACACTGTATGACGACATGTAGCTGCAATAACAGCAGGGGAAAATGTTTGCTACATAAAGCAAACACTTTTTTAAGAAACAAATAAAATAGTGATTGAAACAAATCGGCGTAAAAATCAGCGTGGTGAGCGTAAAGAACAAATCAGGGAGTGCAAAGAACAAGTGAGGGAGCGCAAAGAACACATCAGGGAGTGCAAAAAAACAAATCAGGGAGCATAAAGAACAAATCAAAGAACAAGGGAGGGAGTGCAAAGAACAAATCAGGGAACACAAAGAACACATCAGGGAGTGCAAAAAACAAACCAGGGAGCATAATGAACAAATCAGGGAGCGCAAAGAACAAATCAAAGAACAAGGGAGGGAGCGCAAAGAACAAATCAGGGAACACAAAGAACAAGTGAGGGAGCGCAAAGAACAAGTGAGGGAGCACAAAGAACAAGTGAGGGAGCATATAGAACAAGTGAGGGAGTGCAAAAAAATAATCGTATTTTCAACGTATTTTTGAGTGATTAAATCGATATTTATATGCTTTTTAAGCAAACTATCATTTAATACGTACACATTTAAGTGAGTTGAAACCGTTATTAGACTGCGGCGTCGTTTATATTCAACATTTATGCTAATTTCCCCTGAAACCTGACAAATGAAACTGACAGCTCTCGAAAACAGAAGCGTCTCCGGCTCATACAAATACCAATGAGCCACATGTTCTCTCTTGAGAGAGAGAGTGAAGCAAACACGATCGGCCTTTTGTATTTGTCATATCTCCTGCAGCCCACGGTGACCGCAATGTGTCTCAAACACTTTGGCTCACAAAGACAGCTCGACACCGTGGAGCCAGGGGGAATTAGAGCATTGTGGGAAATGGCTTCCCTGTGGCCATTTTGAAAACACTCGGCTATCTAACCCCCCCATGTTTGGTCTTCTCTTGAGCTTTTCCAGAGGTGATTTTTTATTTTTTTTTAACCCCTCTTTTCTCTTAGGGCAGCACTGAGAGAGACAAGTCAGCCTATCTGATGGTTACTGAACACTGTGTGGCAGCCTCCAGCACCAATCAGAGTCACTGAGGAACTGTTGTCCACATGACACAGGAGAGTAAACAGCTTCCGAGTAAATACAATATAGAGTTTCTGAAAGTTTGCAGCAAAAGGAGTGAACTAATATTGTCATCCGGAGAAATTAAAGACACTCAAAACGCTACAAAACATTAAATTGTGAGTTTGTAGGTGTCCTTAGCAGCGGCAGGTTTTTGGTTTTTAAGGTGAAGCGAATTTCAAAATGGTTTTAGCCTCCATCTCCACATTGAAAATGCTCAGAGGTTATGTGGCTCTATTAAACACTCACAAAATAGCAGATGCTAACAAAAAAAGCTTCATAAATTAAAGTAGTGAAGGTATTCTACCTATAATTATTACTCAATCACTGGTTTTTTACTTTTGACATTTTTGGAACAACAGAAAACGGTTTCACAAAATAAATACATCCACATCCAGGCTTTGACGTTGTTCTGGACAAGTGCCGGTCCATGTGAAAGTGGGATTTTAACCCCCTCGCACGGCACAAAGCAGGATTAATAGGCCGGCTAATGGGAGTGGGCTTGCATGGCTCTGGGTGTGAAATCAGGTATGAGGCTTAAACAGCCGTAAACAATGGCAAGTGTCAGTGGGACGCGCAGAGTACATCAGTCACTCGTGACAGCTGGGACAGACACATGGAGCTTTATAATCAAGAGTGGAGTGGGTTCTCCACTGTACATCACATCAGACGGCGCTGCTAATTACTCATCTCTGTAAATCGGCGTCTACCACCAGGAACCAGGAAAAAAAAAACTCTACCAACAACCCCCCCCGTGTTTGCAATTTTTTTCCCGCTCATTGTTGCTCATCCATCACCATAAATTAAATTAAATTAAATTAAATTAAATATACTGTATGTCAACAGAATGAAGGTAGACTATAATTAGCAGACAGGCCTGTTCTGAGTGCAAAATTAATCTCATTGGTTCAATTAGTAAGTAGGGCCGATTAAAAAGATTGATTTCTTGTGATTTCTTTGTTCACACGTGTTGGATTGGTGGATCAGAAACCCAAACAAAATCCAAACCCAAAAGAGAATAGAACCAAACTGAACGTGTAACTTCTCTTTTCAAATAGTCAATGGGCCCAACTCTGAACCCTGGGGTTCACCTGAGGTATCTTACAGGAACTACTGCTCTTACCATCACAGTCATGTTTGGGCACAAGTTAGAGAAAGTAAATTTGAGCACCACAATTGGTCCGATTATGAGGTATTATTGTATATCAACAGCAGTATTTAACAGGTACTTTTTTGATTAATTCAAAAGCTAAGGATAGCTAGCCTGGGGGAACACAGTCAACACACAATTCAGTTTCAGTTAGTTATCAGGGTTTTTTTTAACTCTAGTTTTAGTAGTTTTTAGCTTCTAGTAAATGAAAATGCCTTTTGATTCGGCTGTTGCTTCCATTTAAAGTAACTTGCCCCACTTTCCCAGGCAAAAGCATGTTTGTTAGCACGTTTTCCAGCACTCTGGATACGTCATCCACATCATTGATCTGATTGGTCTACCCAGTTGCGTACAGAAGCATTTGGATCTACGTCCACTGATCACACCTCTTGATAGTTGAAGGTACTACGAGTGTTACCCAGGCTATTGATATACACACCAAATAGTCACAATACTTGGAACATTTTCAGCAAAACAAGTTGTGTTTTTGGTTGATTGCGGACTTTGACCTCCATTTCAAATGCAACATCAGCCTTCAGACTCAAAATACTCGATGTAGCATAAGGATAATCAGCGCCAACTTCAGCCGCTGATGATAATCGCCCTCCGGCAATTGATGCCAACCCTTTGTTTTCCTCTTTGCGTCACATCCAGCCTTCAGATGTAAAGAAGGGAGGGCCAATGCCTCTTGTCCTCTTGATTGAATGGCTACTCCAGCCTTTCTGATCACAGGTGACTCCAGTCCATTGAATTAGCACACAGCCTTCTGGGCTACGGGCTACGGGCTACGGGGCCATGTCGGAGCCTCTGTGGTGAATATTAGATTGCACGCCTCCAGATCTAATTAAAGGAAGCAACAGGACAATGTCTGCATCTCAAATGAGACCGGCGGCCATCAGGCATCCCAACTCCCTCTTGGATTTACTGATTCGATTGATTTTGTGTGTATGTGTCGGAAAACAACAGCGAGGACGGGAGGAAAGATGTTCTTTTCAGTAAACATAATGAGGCCACTTCTACGTGTCACCCATTTGGCGCCAAATTTAAATGTGTACACTGTACAGCACGCTGTAAATGTCCTATATTATATACATATTAAAGTCATATTAAATAGTACTTACAGTATCTTCACTTGGAGAAGTTCCTTAACAGTCCGGCTCACTGAAACAGAGAGGAAAAATCTGCCTTTAAAATAACATCACAAAAAACACAAAATGTGTGTGGTATAATGTGATTAAATACTGCAAATGAAGCCAGAAATCAGTGGGAATGACTTTGGCCTGAAGGCACACGTTTTACAGTAGTTAACAAGTACATTAGCCATTCATTAACAGTTCAGTACCAGTTAAATTTACCAGTGTCCACTATATAGATAAGAACAAGTAGGTCAACACTCCAGAGACGCGTCATGTTAGTCGTTAACTGTGATTAAACTGCACGCTTTTAATTCATTCCTACTTAAATGGAAAATATCCTCATGTTTGTATCTGTATTTGCTTGACACAGTCGGGATTGGTGGACATTACAAACAGTTTGATAAACACTATACGTATGATAAAATGAAGTTTAATTTGCTGTAATAGAAAAGGGAAATTAGCTTTTTCAAACATCAGTGTTCAGCCTCGTAAAACCAGCGCAAACACATCAATTGAAACTAAATTCTGTTTGTGATCTCATTTTGATATTTGGCCTTTAATACCTTAGAGTGCAGCAGATGTGAAATTGGGCAGAAATGATTAGCTGGGCAATCGCTTAGTCCGTGTTTTTCGGCCAGTTGGGTTGTTATAATGAAAGATTAGATTCACCTTGAAGCTCACGCCCCATTTTTAAAAAGTTAATAAGTTTAATATGTCACGATAACTGCTGGGAAATAAAAAAACACAAACAAACAGTGGTCTCATTTGCAGGAAGCAGATGGCGCAGCGTGAAGCAGTAATACATAAACAGCATATGTAGGGCCATTGTAATTGGTTCTAAAAAACAAATACAAGCTATATTCAGAATGATTTCACGCCTGGAAAGGTCATGAAACTTTGACATCGAATGATTTTACGCAGCCATTAAGTTAAAAAAAATGTGATTGAAAACCCTTTTTTTTTTTCAATGTTTGCTCATTTATCTCCTCAATTTGAGATAGAAAAACACAGAAACGGAAAGAAACCACGGTGGAAGTTTGGTTTATTGATCGGGCTGAAAATCTGTACCAGATCTGAGCGGCTGTCGAGAAAGATATAAACAGCTGCTAATTAGAGGCTGATATTTACCAGCAGACAGCAGGAGGCCTCTGAAAGCCAATTCTGTGCTTTTACTGAAAAGGTGTTTCATGAATGTGTAACAGTCGTGTCGGTCTGAAAAACAAACACCCCGCCGTCTGCCCATTGGGAAACGTGCTCCTAAAATAGACTTCAAATGCCCAGGGATCCCGGTCAGCCTCGCCGGCGGTCATTGACACCCAATAAGCTCGGGCGAAGAGGGCCCTGAAGACAGGTCTATTTTTAAAGTGGAAGGGGTCAAGAAAAGGCCCTTTACCCCCCAGTGATGGGGTTTGAGAGGCCCACAGCGAGACTTCACTGTGGGAGGTCATTGCACTCAGCGCAAATGCAGGAAAATGCGTCTGCGAATCGACCAAAGCTACAGTACATCCACCACTATACCTAGGCAATCCTGCTTGTATGAAAATTGTGAAAATGTACCTCTGCATTTAACACACCCTTATTAAACACCAATAAAGAACAATCGAACTAGGCACAGGAGCAGTGGGAACCCCTAACTGGCAACCCTCTGGTTACAAGAACCAATTCCATTCCACAAGATCATAAAAATTCCAAAGTCCATTGATTGATTCCAACCCAGACCACATAAGAAAGGCTTGGCCGACTGAGAAAAAGAGGAAAGGTAATTAGTTTTAAACGACATACTAACTAAATACTGTACTTTTTTTTGTAGAAAAAGGCCATTGGCTGAGTATTTAAAGCAAAGTAAACACAGACCATCATGTGTGTCTTTAAGTCCATTTCACTGCTTTCACAGCAGTTGCACCATCTCAAACTGGGTCACATTTTTTCTCACATTTGAGGGGTCGTTCTTTCACACCAACATTCACAGCAAACATTAAAACTGGGAGCCTGTTTTGAAAGTTTTGAAAAACGCTTTTGTCTGTGGACTCAGGCCAGAGCAGTGTGAGCATTAAAATTAGCTGACAAAGCTAAAATTGGTGAGGCGTATGCATTGGTTTTCATATCATGCCAGATTGTGTGCTTTATTACAATTCAACAAGTATAGACGGTACATTCTTGTTATGTCCTAGTAACATTTTGAAGTCAATTTTTTTACTATTTATCTGCTAATTATTTTAGACCACAGACACAACAACAACGATTTTAGGGCTTTGGGAAGGGCCAATCTGGCCAATTATCCTCTAGTTTGGGGCAGGCTTAAGTATTTAAAGTATATTTTACGTAAATGTATTGCCATTTGACCTCTAATTGAGGATGTAGGATGTGAATCTACAGGATAGTTGAAGAAAAATGTTGCAGTAGTAGATAAGGTCAACCCAAACGTAAAATTTCGTACTTCATATCAAAACTTGAGGCAGCAGTTGTCGAGTTGTGTGCCAATAAACCATTGCACAAGAAGAATATTGTCCACATATCGATTTTCAACATAAAAAACTCCAGCTCTACGGATTATTTGGTCGTTTTCCATTTCATTCCAAAGAAAATCAATGTGCTTTACGACAAAACATGGTCAATATAATGCATCTAACCTTTCCCTGAAATATATTTATAAGGTTTTAAAGGTTGAGTCAAGAGCAAAGTTACCGTATGTGGTTCAAATTTGTCACCTTCAAAAAACACATGAATGTCATCGACATAAACAAACATTTTTAGCATAACGGGGTCCCAATCTTTGGCTTTTAGCCACAACAGACCACATCAACAGTCCTGGTGAGCTCTATCCACTGCTATCTGACATTAAAGTTCCATAGAGATAAATAACTGTCCGGTTATGATGTGGCCCTGGACAGCACATCAAATATTCTCTGTGCTACGCTACAACACTCGTATGCTATGATAGAGGAAAGGGAAAATACAAGGACACAATATTAATCTCAGGCTCATATTGGTGTTTAGATCTCGACCATCTTTTTAATAAGAACCAAAAGGGGACCAGTGTTCGCGGGACAATGGAGACTCTTTTGGTTTAGCAGCAGGGACACAAAGCCAATATCCTGTATGAAGATATTAGCCCCCCCCCCCCGAAAAGCACCGACCTTCATTATTCTCTGAAATCTCAAGACATGCTCTCTCTTTGGAGTTTGAAGGTTGAGTGGAGCCGACTCCATTCTTTCCCAGCAGACAAGCGGCGTCGCCCGCAGCCAGATCCGAGGGCCCTACTCGCGCTTTGTGCCTGAAAAGGATTTGGCACGACGATACCGCCCAGACTTTTAGCAAACAGCCAAATGATGACTGCGCCGCGACTCTGCCAAACCTTTGCACATGGGCGCTTGTAATGTATTTGGATTTAATGAGGCTGCCGTGTGACACTGTCTGGTCGCCGTCACACACACACACAACATACAGAGTGACATCTGGAACAAACACCCTTTTATGAGTCAGACGAGGTTTTGTTGTCACCGCTGGTCATTACTAAACCAACGACCTACCCAGTGCTATACATATGTCTGGTCCTCTCACTGACATGACTCATGAATTTCACTCACTTTTAGTCACTACAACGTTAAAATGTATATGAAATGAAGTGAAATGGGTGAATCTTGACCCGTGTTGTGACCCTAAAGCACTCACACTGCATGTGTTATGACTCAATCCTTTAGGTTCACTTTCTAATACTACAGTGAGAACTGTTAGAGCAGATTGAGGTAAAAGTATGTCTAAAAAGAAAACCTGGTAATAAACACAAGTTGACTCTGACGTGCAACTTCTCAGCTTTCAGAAACCGTTGGAATCTTTCCGATAGCTCAAACCGTTGCGTATTTGCAGGAATGCAAAATGCGCTTGCTCGGTGTCAAATGGTTCATTTAACAGGGAAAATAAGGACGTATCGACAATACAGATGTATAAATTATTTGAAAGTCGTAGAAACCTGTTCAGAAACAACCGATTTTTAATCAATTCTTTCTCTGACTTACTAACTTACGAGTTGGGATTCTCAATAAACGCTTTGATTGATGATTTAAAACCAACGCTAAAATGTTAGCTCCATGAAGGTCACTATATTTTTTACCATCTGGTAAAAGCAGGCAGGTCAGCTTTGATGCACAGAATCTCTGAATGATCCGACATCAAACTAAGCTCAGAAGAACCCGATCGACACTGAGAGACAAGAGTTTATGATGTTTGGTTTCTCCGAGTGTAATATAGTCATATGTAGGATAAATATTGTTATTTTGTGTGTGACAGATGACGGTTTTTGCGAGTAAACTATGCATTTTCCATGCGTGCCTATGATAAATAACCCGCTGCTGTCACTGTGATACGCTGTGTTCAAGCTCCGTCTCCTCAGAGCATTAACAGTGAAACTGTGCCGCCGCTCTCATTTCCATGCTTCCATTCCGCTCTGCCTCTGTCTGTAAGCACTGGAGGAATAATGAAATGTTTTGTCTGTCTTTTTATTGTGCAGAAGAGAGAGAAGGAAAGAAAAAAAAGGACGGGTTCTCTGCTGTCAGTTACTGCATGATCTGGTACTCGGGTCTGGTCGGGGGCCTGTCAGTCAACATTTCTCTCCTTTGACATCAAAACATTTGATAATCACACTGCTACAGATGCTGAAAGAGGGAAACGGCTTGGTATGCCGTGCCTACTAATTGTGTTCCCTGAGATGTCTCTGTCATCAGAATAAATTGCATGACATTTCGCAATAAATTGCGTTTTTTTTTTTTCCCCCCCTTGTCCATTTACTTAGCTGAATGGGCAAAAGCAACAATCAAAATTGAATTGAAACGCGAATGAAAAGCGAACGATGTGACAGGAATATATGAAACAGGCGTAACCCAGTCACGGCTTTAAAATGACAACATAAGCCGATGAAACGGCGTGATTATAAAGCAATGCAAACACGTGTTTAGCAGCGACTGGTAAAGACTCCGGAGCCGTTTCTATGGCGACAAATACACAGGCTGGAACTGGAGGGTTCACGGGTGCTGCCCCGCGTCCACCTCTTTCCGCATGAGGTCACAGAGGCAGAGCAGCGGCAGCAGCTTGTTACCCCGGAGAGAGTTTGTGGACGACGTGAGGGACACGAGCTGCTTTCAGGCACGCACTTGCAACCCCCGAACTTTTGTCGAGACACGACCCGCAGGAGGCGTACGTGTGAACACGAATGTACTAATCAGTTCAAGGAAGATTTTATTCTTCCCTGGAGCCAACTCCTGGGAACAAAGTCTGTTCAATGTCCAACTGAGTAAAATGTGCAAACACAAAAAGGACGGCAAACTGGCTAAAACTTCACAGAATGCAAATGCTATTGTGGTTTCACAACAAGTTAAAAAGACTTCTGCACATGCACCTTTCCAGTCTTATATGAGGTTAAAAAGTTCTTGGCCTCTCCAAGAAACAAGGAGTGTGCTCTTGGAAGGTTGGAACAACGGCCTTTCTGCATGGAGTTTGCATGTTCATGTGTTTTCTCCAGATTCCTCCCAGTCCAAAACCGGACCGATACTGACCGATACCCGATTCCTGTAGTAAACTAATAAATAACTCTAAATAAATAAATATTGCGAAAATTGTGCAAATTCGTTTTGTGGGACCCCTTAAAAAATCTCCCACGACCCGGACTTTGGGAATCATATGGAGGTAATGATCACATCAGAGTTACAACCAGTGTCATAATTAGCATTATGATAATAAATCAGGCAAATGTGAGCACTCTCTAGTGATAAATGAGATGTAGATCCATGAAGGATTGAATTAATAAGAGTTTTTTTCTCTCTACATATGAATGAAATTGTGTTTGGCTTCGGTTCGACGGATACAAAGAAGTTGTCTGGTGGTGGAGTGGAATGCCCTTGAAGCTGGCACTCAAATCAGACGGCATAATAACATTCAGATGGTCTCTCTGCGTGATGACGATGACGCGGCGTTGGCAGGTCGCGTCTCTCCTGTGCGTTTGCCCTTGAACGATGAAGCCCGTTGAATTTACGCAGACACGACTCAAACTTCCAACACATGGTTGTTGTTTTTCTGCTCCGTAAACAAACAAAAGAAGGAGCGGGAGGAGGGTAAAAAATAAACATCACAAGGATTTCTTCTCGCATCCATTACTGTCACTGTGGGCACCTGAGACTCGGCTTCACTCCTGATGTGGCAGTTGAAAGGTAAGCAGACTTTGCATAAGTTGAAGCCGCACACAGCTGATTGGAGGAGACAACCATGACCATGAGCGACGCACTGCCGGGCTCAGGAGTCACCTCACTGGTCAGGATGACCCACTTAGAGCCAAAAACATCCATCAAATGCTGCTTAATTTGAAATGGAGCATCCAGTCTCAGGCTTTTACGTCAGCGCTCTTAAGATTTAACGTAGATCTATTACACAAACAGAGGCAGACAGTCTTTGTTTAAGAGATTCATCTGTGGACTGAGAGAGCAGGAGAAACCTGGCTGCTGCTGCTGCTGCTGCTGCTGCAAATCTGGAGAATGGAGTCGATTAGGAATGAGCCGATGTGATTCACAGTAGTACAGTAGTATTTTTTAATCTGCTAATACAAGATGATTTGAGTCGGTTGTAAAATTGGGAACAACTCACTGGTATTATTCAGTTACTGTGGGAACAAAGCTCATACGAGGTTTTGACTGGATCCAGACTTTTCCAAAAAGTTCAAGGTACAGTAGTTATGTAGCCTAAATACGAAATGCTCATTTGGGCTCATTGTCTTATATTTAATTTGAGCTAAATGATAACAATTTGACCTAAATGTTAAACAGGAAGATACCTATGGGCCTGTGTTTCCCAAACTTTCAAATTTACATGCAGGCTAACTTTTTAGTTACTGGATTATTAATGAAAACAAGCTCTGAGGTTGTTTTCAGCTCTTTAAATGAGAATATTTTCTAATTTGCCAGTACAGGGAGTTTTTGTCTTCAATCCCAGGACTTAGTGTCCGTTCCAAGGGTCCGTATTAATTAATATTCGGCTCCCACTTCCTGAAACAAGCTGCAAAACTGACTGATCCACTGTTTTGTGAACTTTTTTTAAATGACTTATACGCACTTTTACAAACGCTTTGAAAACTTTGTTTATAATGTGATATACACGTGTGTAAAGTAATTTTTTATGCTTTAATAGTTATATTATCAGTGCCCTAGGACACTCTTTATTCCTGGTTAAATGCAAAACAAGACATTGGAGATCATCTAAAAATCTAATCAATACATCCAGAAACTATTCAACAGAGTATTGATTATGAAAATAGGTGTTAGTCCCAGCCCTAATACCCAATGTTAGAAAAAAAAAATGGTATTGAGCCATCCCTGGATCAGATACTGTCCCTCCTCTGGTGTCGGTGAACGACGGCACTCGAGAGTCAGCTCTCCGGATAATCACTCAATCAAAGTGCATTATTTCGCTTCCACAGGTGCAGCGCGAGCGCGGAGTGTTTGCCGTCGAGCGTAATTTGAGTCGCGTTGGCTTCACGCGGATCTCCGGGGAAATCATTATTACATAATACGAATGTTTAGCGATGGGACGGGGGGGACGTTAGAGAATATAAATACATTTCAGTGATAACAAAATCATTTCTGAACGTCTTTAGCCAAACCGTGCCTCCTCTCCAGGCCTCAGATCATGATCACTGGGTGTGAAGTCACGTGTGGAAAGGAGACAGAAAATCAAAATGGCACCGCAATCCGACTGAATTTATAAATAAATTACCAACTAGTGTGATTTTTCTTTTCCCCTAAATCCACCGTGTTATTGCATCAAAGCGTTCAGGCTCCAAGATGGTGGCGCTAATTAAGAATGCGATGTAATTACGTCTTGGCAGAACTTTATTTTTTGATGTTGACGTGAAAACGGGCATTGTTTCGGCGTGCAGATGGCACATGAATAGCGCGCCGACAAGAGAAAGACAAGAAAAGAAAAGATCTCACTGAGCAGGAATCTTCTTTTTTTTTTTTGCCAACACTGACTTTACCAAGCCCTGTTTTAATGGTTGCTAGGCAACACATTCATTAGTGTGCTCCACTGATAAGAGTCTGGGAAGAGATGGGGAAATGTACACGAGTGCAAAGTTAGTTCTTCAGCTCAGAGGCAATTATGGGCTTTTTTGGGAACGACCGCCCATAACCTAAATACATACAGTGGAGCCAAACGATTAAATTAATATTTTATGGTGCAAAATTCATAATCAGTGCATTCCAGGAGCAATATCTTTCATCAATTAATCTCTCTATTATTATTTTTGATTTGTTGTTTGGTGCAGAAAATGTCAGAAAATCTCAAAATGATGTCTATTTTTGTCTCTTTGACATTTTGAAAATGTCTAATGTTATATGGAGTAAAGAAACCAGAAAATACTCACAGCTAAGAAGCTGAAAAATCAGTTAAAAATAGCTGATGATTAGGGGATTTGTTGATGCTCCTTACAGCTATAATATGTACCTTTTTTGCACTCATTCATGCGTTCATTTAGGTCAATGTACTTCCAGGTCAGTTTGACCCATAAATAACAAACATGAAAATGGAGCACACACAAACAAACAGACACACACACGCACTCATGGGAGCGGTTTATAGTACAAACATGACATCAGCGCTTGGCTGTAAACACGCCGAGCGACATCTGAGGAGATTACTAATCTGTGGACTTACGTTATTGAATTAATTGAATGCTGGATTGCCCACTCTGTCTCTTTCACTCATTTGCTAATTCCTAAATAAAGGACATTAGCAACCTTCGGGCATATGAACTACACTTCTATTACTTTTTTTTTTACAACCGTTTTTCTTCCTCTTCAGCTCCGTAGTGAACACAGATAAAATAAGCTAAGTGAGTAGGGCAAATATACTACTACGAGATTAGCTTGGGTCTTTTGTTGCTTTTGCTTTCAATGTTATTGTAATTTGGCATTTACCAAAAAAAAAAACAACAACAACCCTCAGTGATTTACTCCATTTCAGCCTTTGTGTTACTGGCAGAAATATTCTGTTTTTTTGCCCTGTGGATGTGAAAGTAGCTCAAAACAGGAGCAAAAAAATAGAGGGATGTGAGTCAAGAAAACAGGGGAGTAAATAACCAAAGTGTGGAGTGAAAACAGAAAAGAGAAAACCCCACTGTTTTTAGTGTTTGAAACGGGGCAGCTGTGACCTTATGATAAGCAACAATCCACCCGCCAGAAACACTGGACCTTATTTAAATACAGTACGTGTTCCAATGATCCTTCGATTGTGAGCCTGGAGGCCAACAAAATAAATAAATAAATAAAACAGCCAATAATATTGCCCTCATTACCGTGTGTGTGTGTGTGTGTGTGTGTGTGTGTGTGTGTGTGTGTGTGTGTGTGTGTGTGTGTGCCTACATTACAGACACACTAATCCTGTTCACGAGTGTCAAAGGGAGTGTTTGTATTTTGTGGTCAAATTGAGAAAATCAAATTTTGCACTCGTGCTTCCACTGGGTCCCACTAATGAGCTCCTGTGAAATTTCCACACCACACAATTTAACTCATTGTGTCCATCTCTTACACTAAGTGCCTGTGTGTGTGTGTGTGTGTGTGTCTCTCACACACACATACAATGGAGCAATTTGAATTTGAAGAAGCTGCCCAGTGGGTGTTTTCAATCATTACCCTAAAACCATGTTATGTGAGTACTATTCACAAGAGCAGAATGGTCTTTCAGATGAGGCATAAGTACAAGGCACTTTAAAAGGTCAGTCGTTCCGAAAGGGGAATTTGATCTTTTCAAGTCGAGTTTATTCAAATTCCCTGTTATTTCAATCCTCCCCAATCTTGCAGCCGCGCAACGTGTCGTTTAAGTGCCGCCCTCGCAATGTGGCGTGCGCAACAGCATTCCTTCTCGATCAACTGTCATCTATATCAATCTCCTCAAAAATAAGGCGTATTTAATTTAATTAACGGTTAACACAAATTTGTAGCTTTTTATTTTAAAAAATTACAATTATTGTTCTTTTCTACGCAGATAATACACTAAAACATGCTTTTAAATTTATAATAAGTCAATAGTGCTATAATAGGGGTTGTATTTAAACGCCCTTTTAATTCCGGGATCATACAGCAGAAATTACAGCCAGTTTTCAAGAGATTTAACCCGATTTTGAACATTGGGAGCGATAAATAGACGTGTAATTGAACATTATTGTTCTATCCTATGCAGATGATACACTAAGTTGTATTTTAATGCTCTTATACAGACAACAGAAATTCAGGCCAAGTTTCAAAAGATTTAACCTAATTTTGAACCTTGGGAACGATAAACAGACGTGTAGTTTAACATAATTGAACATTATTGTTCTTTTCTCATTGCCGATGATACACTAAAACATGCTTTTTTATTTATTTATAATAAGTCAATAGCACAATAATAGGAGTTGCACAAGAATCGTTGCCACTATGACAAAAAAAATATTGCATAGTCCGATCGCGGCATTAGCTCAAGAAATAAAGTTCTTTTCTTTGCAGACGATACTCTTCAGTTCACTCTAATCACCCCTAATCCTTCAAGAATGACTAAGTCTTAGATAACAAAACTATTCCAGTCATATGGGAGTACATATACTGCATTCTCTTCTCTGTTTTTTTGCCACGTCACAATTTAACCGGTAAAATGAAGGTCCTCTTGTACGTCAGGACACGAGGACTCAAACTGCATCGTCTGTCGGCCGCATAGATTAGAGCGTTTTAATCAGGTTTGCTTGACGACTGGCGCATACAGATGGAAGGATGGCAGCAAAGGATGGAGGAATTGAATTAGTTCTGTTGGGGACAATAGAGTAAACCTCAGTGGAGTCAGATTTGTTCCCGATACAATTAAGGAACAAAAACAACCATTGCAGATGAGCATTAGGGAACGTCGTTAAAAAAAATGGTGAGTCATTATACGAGAACATCATCCAATTTTGTTTTTTGTTAAAATAATGAATTTTCACTATTACCCAAACACAATGAGTCATATTTGTATTTAATGACCAAATGACTCAGCAAAACATATCGCTTTACTGGAACGATGACCAACTCTAACTCTATGATATAATTACTAACTCTTAACGTTATTTTTCTCTCCGAGGTTCGCAGCTCGCTCACCACCCACATGTTGAAAATGACACTTCGGCCTGCGGGGGGTGCCGGCATGATGTGGTTGTGTGATTGTTCTCATATTCCATGAGTCAAGCTCGTTTGAAGTTTTCCGTGACCTTTTATGTTTCATTATGAAGTCGGCGTGAGAGAGTGTCCAGCACGTCACATCCCTGACAGCCGCGACTATTATTTTTCAAACATCCACTTCTTTTGAAACTACCTCGAACAGAAGTGAAATAATGAGGCTACAGTTTATAGGTTAATGGCATGCAATTAGAGTTAGCATCGTCTCTATGTGTGCGCTTTGATGTAGGAAAAGGCCTATAATTCTGTGAGCGTGTAACCCGCCAGCCTGACTGACACTTAAAGTCGTGGATACTGAATATTTTAAGGGAGGGAACTGAGGGACTCTGAGTTAAGTTCTGATGGGTTGGAGTCACGAATGCAGTCGGTGTGACGGACGGACGGACGGACGACCGAACCGCCGTGTCACGCTCGCTCTGTGTGACGCAGCTAATCAGCTGTTGTTGCTCTGGCAGAAGGGGACTCCTCCTCCCTACCGAGCTCATGTCCATTATCCATAATTAAGCGAGCAGAGGGCTGCAGATGAGGCGGCGGCAGACTCTCCACAGAAACAAGTGTGGAGAGAATTAGCAGATTTTAAGCAGCTGTAAATAAAAAAACTACAAGTACCACATTCTGTCCACAAATCCAGACTTTTCTGGACAGAGATGGTGAGAGTAAAAGTATGCCCTAAATTATGATTTTTTTTTTCCCTGTTGAATGCAAACTAAACAAGGTGCATAAGAACATGACAATCTTTTCCTTACTACAAGCCAAAGACAGCAGAGCTTTCTCCTGGAAATCTATTAGCAGACCATCTTTACAAGCCTACACTCTTTCAAACTATCTGGCTGTTGAAAAACTTACTTATATGTAGGTTGGGTGGATGGATGGATGGATGGATGGCTGAGTGAGTGAGTGGATGATGGATAAATGGATGGGTGGTTGGATGATGGATGAATTGGGGGCAGCTGTGGCTTAGTGGTTAGGGATTCGAGCTCGAGACCGGAAGGTAGCCGGTTCAATCCCCGACCAGTCCGCAGCTGAAGTGCACCTAACCCCCTCACTGCTCCCCGAGCGCCGCTCACTGGCATGGCAGCTCACTGCGCTGGGTTACATGTTCTACACCTCACTGTGTGCTGTGTGTGTTCACTAACTCACTGCGGAATTGAATTTCCCCTTGCGGGACTTAAAGGGTTCAAAAAAAAAAAAAAAAAAAAAAATGGGTGGTTGGATGGATGGATGGATGGATGGATGGGTGGATGGATATATGAATAGGTGGGACACTTTTTTGGTGGGTGGGTGGTTGATGGATGGATGGATGGATGGATGGATGGATGGATGGATGGCTGAGTGAGTGAGTGGATGATGGATAAATGGATAGGTGGTTGGATGATGGATGAATGGGTGGTTGGATGGATGGATGGATGGGTGGATGGATATATGAATAGGTGGGACACTTTTTTGGTGGGTGGGTGGTTGATGGATGAATGGATGGATGATGAGTGGGTATATAAATGGGTGGGTTTATGGATGATGGATGGATGGATGGACTTACCAAAGTTTTGTCTTTGAACACAGTATTGTAAATAATTTATCCAAGTGGCTGACATTTAGAAGAGTGGATGATGGATGGATGGTAGGTTTAGAAAACAAAACAAGCCTTTTTTTAACCAACTTTAAAAAGACAGATGGTGAATAATGACAATCAACCCCTTTCTTTAGTTTTTCTCCGAGTCTTTTTCTTTTTTAAAGAAAATTATATGTTAATTTGACCTATTGAAGTTATCAGCACATCGCAGCTCCTCCTTAAATACAAGCGTCTTAGAACTTCATCATAAAAAAAGAAAAAGGGATGATTTGCAGCTCATCAAATCCCCGGCCAAATGAGGAAATGAGCATTCAGCGAGTGCACACTTTCGACATCTTAATCAGCTACCTTTTCAATGGTGAAAAAAGATTTGTTAGGCAGCGCTTTATTGTCTAGACAGAACAGTGAGGCCCGGGGACAAAGTTAAATCAGCTCTTTCATTCTCTCTAGAATCACTCAAACGCACTCGACCAAAGAGTCTGAACGTGAAAGGAAATCCTGCACTGATTAACGCTGTGAATTCACACAAATTGTGTCAAGGATTATTGGCATTTTGACCTCCATGTGCCATAAATTAAGAGACCGAGAGAGAAATTCATTCTTTCTCTGATGCTTTATCCTCCACATTCACAACGACGGTCAATTTAGTGTCCAATAAACCTAATCTGCGTAGTCTTTGGACTGTTGGAGGAACCAGGAGAACCCGGAGAGAACCCATGTGGACGCAAGGGGAAGAAGCAAACTCCACACAGAAGTGGTGACCCTCAAGCTGGGAGGCAACAATGCTAGCCACTGCTCCACCATGGAGCCTGGATACAGAATTGTCAAATAAAATCATCAAAACTGAGTGAGAAAGTCATCTTTTCAAGGTTTGGGAAACACTGATGGACATTTTCTGACATTCTATCGAAATTCAACTTAAAAAGTACAAACCTTAATTAAACTTAAAGGTAAGAGATGTAGCCTACTATATATATGGGGATATTTTTGTATGTGTTTTGGGAGCATGTCTGTCCTTCCTTTTATAATTTTTGGATCCCTATTTTCAGGCTACATCTCTCTGTTGTCATAATGCACTTAAAAGTCCTGATTCTGGGTTATTTTTGAAAAGTAGCTTCCCCAATTCCAGCCTCCTCTCTGCCTCCTTTTGAATTTGGCCTATTTTTCCTTTTTTTTTTTTTTTTACAACAGTAAATCCATTAGTGAAGTAACTACGTGACCGTGAAACAGAACAGTTTCCCTGCGAGCGAGAGTTCTGGCACTGGTCCATGCAGTGAACCCAAAACGCAACACAATCCACTCTGCTGCGTTTAGATGGGATTGAAATGGAAAGTGAAAGCGAAAACACCTTTACAGATAAATACTGAAGCCGTACAAGCATAGACGTTAAAATATCTTTCTCACATGGTTATTATACAAGGCTTTATCACTGGCTTATGCCAAATTGGAGGTTGGATACTGAACTGATTCAGCGTTGGCTTCATACGACGCTCATAATCAATGCCAGTCAGTCGCTTCATTTCAGTATACGCATAATTTCCCATTTTTTAATTGGGACATAATGTCCATAGGAGAAGCCAAATTGAGGTGCGTGATTCCCCAGCGCCGTTCTGCATTAATTATCCAAGCACGGTAAACAAAAGCATCCTCCGCCGCTGCCACGATCAGTGTCAACGTCGCAACTGATGCCGGGTTTTTTTTTCCATTTGCAATTCAACGTCTCATATGAAGCAATTTACTCTTCTATAACCGGCCGCTCTCCAGGAAAATCATATATTGATTACCAATTTGTGCTTTAATGAAGATGCAAAAACGAGCAGCCTGTTTAAATTGCTCACCTGATTATGCTGTCTGCATATGGACATGGACAATCTTTTTTTTTTTAAAGGTGATGGCATAACCTAGGGTTTATTTCATGGACGGAAAATGTTCGCAAACAAAAACGAGATGTTAAGTAAATAAAAATAAAGTTGACCAAAAACTGGGACGAAATCTACTGGCACTTTTGTCAAGGAATAAAAACTGGACGAAAATGTTAAGACCTGGGACGAGAACCAATCGGACTGATCTCTTTGCCAGGTATGGAGGTTAGGTTGATCTACTTGGATGTCAACACTGAGGAGGACACACGAGGAAAGGTGCAATAGTAAAAACAAAACATGGTTTTAAATGTTCAACTGCTTATAAAAGCAAGTGAAATCAAAGAATGACGCACAACAGTACACATAATAAAATTAAAACAAAAATAAGTTGGAGTAAAAGTCTCAATATTATAAGAAAAAAGCAGTAATATTACGGGAATAAAGTCTGATAATATGATTTCCATGCAGTATCTCAGCTGATCAACATCTTGTGGAGTTATACGCTGGTCTTGGTCTTCACAAATAACAAAAAATGCTTCACATCAGCTCCACATTAGCATCACTATCAGGGCTTTGAAAAGAGTGTGTTAGAAAGTGAAAAGAGAGAGGAAATCCTCTACTTCTGGAAGAAAAAAGTCTGTTAGTCAAGGCTGCAGCTGCTTACATCTGCGTCCTATTACAAAAAAAAAAGGCTTTATCGTTTCTCCCAGAAACAAGTACGTCATCAGAAAGCCAGAGCAACATAGAATTAGCCGTCATCATCAGGTGGATGGAGGCATATTCCACGTAATGTTTCGCAATATTTCAACTTTATTCTTATTTTATCTTCCGTATGGCTCTAATTCTCTATTGTCAGAGTCACGGTTCTTACTCTAGACACTCCAGAGAGTGATGAGTGTAAAGCTCCTCCTGATAGAACCTGATATTGGTGTGGGGTATTTGAGCGTTTGTTGACTCGCAGCCTCTTTTATTACAGGCATAAAACCTCGATATCACATGGGTATCACACGCTCTCCATACTAGTGCTGGAAAAAGGATCACACAGGTATCTCTCAATTCTTCTCTGCGAGGATCTCCTTCGAAACTTGGTCTCGGTTTAATTCACGCAAATATTCGCTCAGGAAATATCTGGCCTCAATTCAATGGTTTTAATATCACGATTAAACGTGTAATTATTGCAGACTGGTGATTGCTTTTCAAACAAAAGTGTACTTTATTGCTGGTTAATTAATATTTTTTTCAGAGATTAATGTATTGGTTTTCAGATTAATAATTTTTTTTATTGCAGATTTGGGCGACAATGAGCTCTCAGGGAGTGGGTGGAGAGAGGGCCGTGATTGGCTGGTGTGTTTTTTCTGCTCCAGTTCCAGCAGATATATGTGTGTGTGTGTGTGTGTTATTGTGTGTGTGTTGCATAAGCGTGACCTGTCGTGTCATAGCGGTTTTGTCTGAACAGGACAGTTCTGCCGCTTGTGAGAGAAAATTGTATGAATTCATAATGAAGCAAACATCACTGAATTATGCTGGATTTTCATCAAACTGTACAAAATGTTCAGAGAGTTTTCCTGGCATTCACACACACACAAGCACACACACAATCCACACACCAAATGTCTTTAAAAAGCACTCCTCAGACAAAATGTTTAAAAACATCGCTAAATTGGTGATTAACAAAACATAATAAAAGTAAATGAAGCTTGCGAGTCTCATCAGTGAACACTGACTCATATTTGAGGGGATGATTTCCCCCAGCGGCGTTACCTGGGCTGCACACAGGAAGTGATTTGTTAAGACAGACAGATGCAACGGCAACATTGGGCGAGTAAAGCGAGACGACCGCAAACTGAAGCTTCCATGAAAGCGTGTCCAGCTCAGAAAACTTAGTCGTTCCTGTTTGCCCGCCCCTGCTGATAGTTTTGCTAATGTTGTATTGTTTGTGTTTACGGGGACCAAACAGAGCCGGAAAAACAACCAGAAAGTCTCCTCATGTATCGAGTACAACAAATATCTTAACTTTTAACTTTTAAGTTGCAGCTCAGTCTGCTTCTGTATCCCCATGGAGGTGTTTTTTTTGCATGGTGCAAAAGTGCAAAAAGCACAGAGCATTCACTGAGAACAAGTCAAGAATATTTTTGAAGCATTAAAATAAAGTATCTCACAGTTCACCTTTGAAAGTAATCGCACATGACGAACACAGGGAGCTCGGTTCATTGATGCACTTCGTCGTCGTCGGCTTGGAGGGGAAAAAAAAAAACATTGGGGATCGTCGTATATAATTGTTGCCATCGGAGGCTCATTAGGGAGAGTTTTGACAGGAAGGCAGAGTGAATGAGGGGAACTAGTGACAGGTGGAAAGAGAGAGAGGGAACATGAGCGAGGGAGCAACAGCTGGCCCAGAGGAGAGAAGAGGTGTTTGTGCGTCAGTGGTACGTCAAAACAAAAGTTAGCCCCGGCAACAGCAGAGGTTGAGTCACGTTTGAGAACAGCGAGTGCACAGGTGCGACCTGATGCAAATGCTGATTGATTATCCAAATATGTGGATATCTGCCCATGTTATTAGGGCCCCCAACACCGCAGGGCCTTTCCTATCTGCTCTGAATCTTACACTTAAGTCTTTGAGGGCACTTTTGAGAGTCCCGCCATGCACCAAATCTCCAAGTTTTAAATTTTGCAACGATTACAGTTAAAAAAACACAAGGCAAATCGGTAATTGTGCCGCCTGCTGGCAACAGGGAGTGCGCCTTCTGTAAAAAACATTGTTAAATTTTTGGTCTACATTTGCTATAGTCTGACAGCGGTCGCTCCACACACCGACATGTATCCAAAAATGTAAACAAATCTTTTTTCACTTGCGAGGGCGTTTGAGTTGTTATCAATGAAATATCTTGTTTGGCCTGAAGGGGGCGTCAGCAGAAAACCCCAGGACATAACCAATTTGTACGGGATGAGAAATCTCAGTAAAACTACCACAAGTGCCACAAGCCATGTGCGTATTACGCTGCTTCCTGATATCAAAAGTGCAGACGCACATCAATATAGCGCCGACAAAACGCCTAAAAACAGCAAAATTGGAGAAGGAAGGAAACCCTGTTTCATTTTGAGACCATGGTGCATGACCACACCATTTGGAAAGATATTTACTTCCCCAAGTACTTTAATCTTAAGTCTTATGCCGGAAATGTTTGAGGTTTTGCCACAGACTTGTCCGAGCGCCTGGTGAGAAACTCAATGCTTCTTCAAGCGCCTCAATGCTTGAAAAACAGGAGAAATTACATTTACAACAGAACATTTTACACACATATTTACTGCTCGTCTATTCGCACGGGATTAGCATGACCTTTTCTAGACCTTTTTACCCAAGGTGAAAGTCGCACATTTTGGATGGGATGAAAATAACTGAGATAATTATTACTTTAGCCGACCCTCGCCATGTAAAACTAAACCTGTCCGAATACGATGCTAAATTTACATTAGGTCATGCACTACCACGCTCTAACTCTGATGTGAAGTGTGTTATTATGACTGACTTATAAAAAAAAATAAGAAACATGACCGCAATGAAGGTTAAACGCCCTCAAATGACCAAGTATCGAGTCATTTCTCCTGAGGACAAACATTAAGGATTCTGAAGAGTCAGTAGACGAGAGCAATCAAGCCTCTCTTCTGGCTTGTTATTCCTGCAGAGCAGCTTCCCACTGAGCCCGTGTTTTTCTGTGTGTTTTTTTCCTCCCCTCTCTCTCTCAAATCGCATGCAAATGTAATTCATGTTACCCAAGTTGGCGGCATCAACTGGCCACCCGCCTCCCGGGATATTTGCATGTGAAGATTGCACTGCTGCACCAGTGAGAAGATGGAGAAAGGAGATGATGTGATGGAACAGTGTGTGCACGCGTGCGTCTCTGAAACAAAATTCGTATTCATCAGTTTGTTCTGGAAAGCTTGTGGGACACCACAAATTGCAGACCGCATGCTGCCATACAGTATGCCAGCCCATTAGTGTCACTTCAGGATTGATGTACACGCTATAGAATAGTCTGGTCTTGATCTTTTTTTGGGGGGAGACAACATTTCCTTCCACAGTTAAATGTTATTTCTATTTATCTCTTGTGTTCACTTTGTGCAGTTCCTCAAAACACGACAAGAAGACGTTTCAGATGCGAAGATCTGAAGCTTCCAAAGCAGTTTATCCAACAGTTTATTCAAACCGTCATCAAGATGACTTTCAGGGATTTCAAGAGGACAAAGCCGTATTTGTTGACCTTCACACGTGTGACCACCAAAATCTAATCATTGTTTTTGAAGACCAGAGTCCTGGAACAAAATAAAAACATATTAAATCTGTCCTTTCTGTGATGGACGGCCGCGATGAAAAGGCTCCTGAAAATGAAAAGTTGAAACACGTGAAATGATGGAGTCGAGATCAATGCGATGACAAATGTGGCCAAACAGAGCTCAAACTGTAACGGGGTTTACGTTGGACCGCACGGATTTTTATTAACTTCCCGTGGAGAAAAGACCTTTGTGAGTTAAGATTAAATTACAGTTATTAAAATATGAATTATATAAATGAATGTCAGTTTCACTTCAGGATGAAAAGCCACATCAAATATGATTCAAAGATAAGATTTCAATCAAAACTGTAAAAAAAATGAGTTAGAAATCTGAATTTTCTCCAAAGTCTTAATCTTACACCATTACGTGTTTAAGGAATATATAATGCTCTATTTAAGACTTTACACAGATGGTGCTCACGCTGAAAAATGTATGCATGTCATATGTGGATGTGATTATATAACCGTCTGCCATATGTTGACGTGATGCGTAGGACACGCACTCGTGCTCTTACACAAATTGCGTTTCGGAGCTAATTGAAGTGAATTAAAACGCAAACTAATGTTTAGATCGCGGCCGTTCGTCTCCACCGGTTTTTCTCCTCCAAAACTGAAAGACGCCGAGAAAGGAAACGATGATGTATTGCCGCGTTTAACCCCCACTCCTGTCTGAGGGCACGGACACACTGAGTTCAGGACACCCAGGGGACAGAGAGAAAGAGAGACGTGGATAAAAGAGGAAGAAGAGATTAAAAGAAAGAGGCAGAAAGAGAGGCAATGGGGCAGAGCCGAGGCTCATCCTTCCTCTGCAGCCGCCAGATGAACACCCACCTGATCACCACCCTCGGGAGCCGCCGAGCGTCGCGCGACAGCTGGCAGTGCCCCCGTTTATTACCTATAGATTATTCCCAAGCAAAAGCAACTATCAGTCTTCCGTTGACAGGCGGTGACATACTGTACAGCTCAGGAGGAGAAGAAGAAGAAGAAGAAGCAGAAGAAGAAGAAGAAGAAGAAGACGACGACGGCCTGTCACAGAGTTAGTGAAGAGCCACTGAAAGTATGCCGCCATCTTGAGTCAGCGCGAGTGCCATCGCTGTGAATCATGATTATATTTAGACGGGAGAGGAAGAGGAGCAACCAGGCGACTAATGCACATCACCTTCCCCCGGTGGAAGCTTTTGGCTGTGACTCTCTGTGTGTGTGAGTGACTGTGTGTGAGAGAGAAAAGGGAATATTTGACTCCATGTGTGGACGCATGTGAGCCACTGTCTGACCTAGAAAAGCACTTGCACCAATCAGAAGATTGGTGGCAGTTGGACGACACACACACACACACACACACACACACTCCACAGCATGTCATGTATGTGTGCCAGTTGCACGAATAATTACAGAAACATGCGGCGTACAAAAATAATGATGTGTGTTCCCTCTCTCTTCCATGTCTCCTTACACATTACTGTAGCCTGGACATTAAGTGCTCCTGTACAGCAGGTGGGGCTACAGTATCTTTGGTCATTCTTCAGCAGTACTAGCTGAACATCAGATTGCATCCTCCTGGTTTTAGACCAGGATCGATGAATGTACTCATTAAATCTTTACATTCTTGTCTTTAGAGAAACAACCTACGAACAGTTTAGTGCTTATGGATCATCGGTCGCAGCTATTTCATAGTGTTTTCCTGTGGTGAAGAGTGGATTATACCCAGTTCATCACAGGGTAAACACACGTACACCCATTCACTCTCAAATTCACACCTACATTCATTTTAGAGTGTCCAATTCACCTTTTGTACTGAGGAGAACATGCAAATAAAGGCCCTCGGTCAAACTAGGATTCAAACCGGTGAGCTTCTCGCTGTGAAGCAACAACCCTAGGCATAGACTTCTCCCTAAATTATCATTCTTCTTGTACAGTGAAGAAAAAGAAGTCAGGTCTAGAAACAGGTCTTGTTCGTCATGGAATAAAGACACCACGGCTATTAAAATTTAACACCATAGGTGAACCAGAGGTAGTTCAGGCCCTCTCCAGGGGAAAGAGCGTCCATATATTTTTAAAAAGGCGGCACGAGACAACACAGACATAGATTAAATATAATATTCACGAGCCCCAGGAGGTTCAGCAGAGTGAGTGAGAATCTGACCAGAGGTCAAATGGTGGATCTTGGCGCACTAGAAAGGTCAAATCGTGTGCCAGGCAGCAGAGGCTGCTTTGACCTTTTTTTACTGCTTCCTTTGGAGGAAGCTCCTGCCTGTGGTGAAGTGGAAACACCCCGGGATCTGTGGCCTTGGTGCCCCCACCGTTTTCTGCTGAAACCTCCATCATCTCCCAGGATGAGTGGAATAATTGGATGATGGCTGTAAGGGTTTCAGCGTCAGTCGTTTGCGAGCATCACCCAGGTGTCCAAGCACGTATTGGACCCGATACTGGCCAAAATCACCGGATTAGATATCCATGAACCCTACATCTATCTATAAATGCAAGGAATATCTTTTAGTTAATCGTATAACTGGCTTTCAAATTTGTCAGGTGACTTAATAGGAGTATCAGTGTGAACAGTACCGGCTTTGTTCGGATAAGAAACCCAAGGGATATGGTAGCAATAACAACGAGAGATGAGCGGATACGATATTCAGTACTGGTGTAGGTCAAATACCGGTCTAAATCACTGGATTGGATTGAAATGGATTTATGTAAGACAATAATATACAATATTGGTATAGACACTCGAGGTTGTGATATTGGTATCGTAAATGGGAACGATATAGCAGCTCACATTAACACCACCACAATCCGACCCATGACTAAACGACAAAACACTATTTATCCCAGCGCTTATATTTGCATTGAAGCTGGTGGCCTTTTCAATTATTTATAGTGTGGTTATCCAGGAGTTTGTCAACAGCACGCCGCCTGATGAATATAAGATTATGTTATTATGTCGTGTGTCAATGGGTCTGTATATGGAGCACGAGGAATAAACTATAAAAACAGGTGTTTGCTGATTACATTTGAATACGTTCCAACCTTCAATCGCACCACTTGGGAATTAACCTATTTTTTTCAATCTATTGCTCTATAGATTTTCTGGTTTTCTGTCTTAGAGTAAAGTATCACAGGAAATTGAAAGTGGGCCACAGAGACTTCAACAAAGTGGTAAGGATGACTTTTTCCATCTTCCTTCTGCTCAAATGCTAAGCTAAGAGACCACATCACTTTCCCATGCAGGGATTTTCTCAGTCGTTCCAGGCAGGCATTTAAGACAAATTGTGTTGAACGTTGAGCTTCTGAATGTCAACGAAATCTGAAAGATTTTCCGTTTCTACTGAGAAGCTTTCAATGTGATGGGGGAAAAAAGAAGCCAATTAAAAATAAAAACTTATTTTTCACCCTTGTTTAAGAAGTGCTGAAGTTTATGTTCACATGTTGGACAGATTTAAAAACCAAGGAAAAAAGATATGTATAATATAACGGGATGAGAAAGTGCGAGATTATTAAAGGACAACTTAAGACTGACACTTCATTAAAAATGTAATTTGCATATAAATACAAGGCTGTGAACGGTGATGTAATAAAAGAGTTTCAGTACAACTTGTGTAAAGTTATTGGTATAGATGGTGCCTTTGTGGCAGGTGATGTATATACTACCACCATATTTATTGGAGCCATTTTGCGTATGTGCAAACAGGGAATGCAGTATCTTTAAGCATTGTTTTTATTGATTAAATGAAATTTGGGGCTCCTAATTTTGAATTTTCCCCTGCATTGACTTTCAGTAACGAAGCTAGAAGAGTCGTTTGCATGCATTCAAAGGCTAACTGCAACGACCCTACAAAATTAACACAAGCCCAGAGATGCATGAAGCAGGTCTTCATCTTGGCTAAATTGCTAATTTGAGCATCTATCAGCCAGGAAGACACAGGGCACCAATAAGGCTGAAAACTCATCATTGAACACGAGTGAAAACCCCAGTAATGGCATGACAAACATGATCATACTGACCATTAACCAACAACAATATGAGCCACCTTTTCCTTCAGCGAATGGTTGTGTATTGTAGAGCTTTGTTTAATCCCACCAATAGGTCACAGACTCTGGGGAGGACACTATTGTTGTTGTTGCTAATGTGCACTCTTTATTTCCCAGAAGAAGAAAACAAAACACCTTTTTTGTTATTGAAGATGGATTAGAAATTGCTACCTTGGGTGAACCCAGTCTGCCAGCAATTTGTCAAGCCAGGGGTAGGACACGCGAACGCGATGACGACAGAAAAGCGGCGTCTAGCAGCTGTCGTATACGTCGAACATGGCGGCTAACAAAGAGCAGTTGTCTTACGATTTGCTTGTTGCTTCCATTTTAAGCGACGAGCTCCCCGGGCATAATTCGTCTACATCACTACAAGATTCAATTCAATTGTATTTGTATCGTGCCGAATCATAACATATATTATCCCAAGGCACTTTACATGGTAAGGTCAAGATCTTACAATTATTACAGAGAAACCCCAACATGAACAGTGGAGAGAGAAAAAAAACAACCTTTCCAGACCAATATTCGATATCATCGATTTCAATGGCGGTTTGCCATTAGCCAGGCAAAGAAACTGCAATAATGAGAACCACATCAGGTGTCTGAGGACCTGTTAGCCCGTGATTAACCGACCATCTTTATAAACACGACACGTTTTACAAGCAGATGACCATTAACAGATTCATGTCCTGCAAGATAGGATCCCCCCCACCCGGATCTATACAAATCTACTGCAAACCAATAATCAGAAATGTCTGTCCATTGGTAACGTGATCAGAGGTTAATACTCCCTCCTCATGTGTGTCTGGGCTTTGTAAATAGCATCAATCCATATCCACTTTGGCGGCGTATATGAGCCCCTTTGGTTTTGTCGTCCCTGTGAATCCATGAAGAGAGACGAGGTCTCCGCGGTGACTTTGATCAGGGCTGATTAGCCCGACAAATACAGACACTCTGGATGCACTGGTGCCCATTTTGGAGAAACCGAGGGTTATATTAGGTGTGCTTATTTACCTCTGGATTCTGTTTGGGGAGAAGCCTGCTTGTTGTTCAATACAAGGTATTAGCTTTAAGTGAAGGAAATGGATGTTGACAGACTACACACGCACACAGGCTGGAAAGTGGCTCTGCCATATTGCTAAATTTGAAAACCACACCGTTTCGCCCTCCTTTGTGATTTCAGCTCGTTAGAGTGGGACAAATGAGGCAATAGGCGGACAAAATATTTGCGAGTCGCCGCTCGCAGAAGGCGGCAGCAACTTTATGCTTCTAGTCAACGCAGAATTTATTACAAAGTAAAATCCAGTAAACTGTTTTAAGGTTCTTACCAGTGGAAGTCTATTAGTTACTGTAAAATGCTACCAAATTAAATATTAAAATCTTCTTTAAAATGCAAAGATATGCACATTTTACAGTAAGCTGTACAGTTTGTTTTAAGAAACTGATTCGACATCGTTTGTGTGCTTTTTTGGCAGCGATTCAGGTCCATATTTTAGCCGCTGAGAGTTTGCCGATGATTCCTGAGAGTCCAGAACTTCTATCAGAATAATATAAGATTCATTCATTCATTATTAATCAACACTCAGGTTTAATTTCCAAAGGGAGTTCTTAGCCAAGATTCCTCTTTCAAGCTTGTTATTCATGTGTGATTATCTTTGAGTTATTTCTGGCATGCTGTGGAAAAAAAGGGAAATGATTTAGGTGTTTTAAAGCAAATGTTTTCTATAACTGCCTCATTATGTTAGCTAGTTGTTGTTTTTATAAATGGGGACAGCATTAGTGAAGGTGACCTTGAACCTTTTAAGAAAATCTATGGCATATTTTGAGTGCTTTCTTCCAAGGCAGAGGAGATAATACTTGTACATGGTGAGACTAAAATGCAGACGATCAATACTGTTCTCGTTTATCGATTTTGGGGATTATTTCATCACAAGTGTACATCGCTAACATGGCCTCCCCCAGGTGAGCGAGAGTGGAAGTAGCTCAGCGCTAACACTGATACTCAGAGACAGAGTTTATTAGTGGAAAATGAGGCGAGATGTGTTCCTACATTGACACTCGGAGGAGCAGTCCTAAAAATAGCTAATATTACAAAGGACAAAAAATGAGAAGCAGGGAGTGAGGTGTTGAGAGGCTTCTGCTGCTGCTCATATTTTATTTTTTGTGGCACGTTGCACTCCAGGAGAGTGCGCACCGGCCAAATAAACAACAACCATGTCAGCTCTCCACAGCCCATCAATCTCCGCTCATACCCAAGAGTCCCGTGAGCAGATAAAAAGCTAATCAAACCCTCCACCGTGTAATTCATCACTGGCTGCTCATGAACACTCTTATCTTCCACCCCCCCCCCCCTTTTCCCTTTTGGCGGCGCCTCATTTCTCAGACGAGTGAGACGGCACTGGTGCTGACAAGCTAACAAATCAAATGTATCTCTGGTCCATCCACAGTCCTTATACGTCCCTCTGCAGACATTTCATCATATGACACAACATTTATTGAATTTTCTGATGTTAAAAGATCATAGGCGTTACTGTTTTTCTATGCTTGTGGTTTTGCTTGCCATTATTTATCCATTGGAACACTGTGTGGGTTTTCTGTGGGCTTCCATTTTGTTTCTCGCAACGTACGTGGATTAAAAAAATGGACGAAGTCTCCGGTTCCGCCCAACAGTTTTTGGCTTTTTCAATACAGGATGACGTCCGTTTTGCAAATTACTGTGACAGTGAGGGAGTTGAATACTAGAAGGTTAAGCATAGCATGTATTGGAGCATGGACGCCGACATTGACCGCCAACAATATCCAGTTACTTGCCATGAAAACATACATTTTAAAACTCCAGGCTTCAAAATGGCAGCTCACAACAGTTGGTGGCATTGCTTGTTGTGTGGCTGGAGGACCATTCCTTGGGCCTAAATACCAGCAGCAGTACCGTGATGATTCTTCCTCTAATCAGGGAGGACAAAAATACTCCCTCTCCCTCTTGTGTTCATGTCCTACTTCACAAAGTTGGTCAACAACTTGTGTTTGTCCAGATTTTCTAGAGAATCCCATAAGGTGGGTTTGGCACATCTAGCTCCACGTACGCCTGGCTCAAACCACTGATCACATGACACTTTTGATAACTGTTACGTGACCAAAGCTAAAGGAGACATGAAACGTCCAAAAACATTCAACATTGAACTTGAACATGGATGCTAGTGTCCCCACAGCTTCCTCTGTAACCCTCATGTGGAGAACAAAACAGTAAAAAATGGATGGACGGATGAAAAATAAAATATCTTGAGAACATCTTCATTTCATGTCCTACTTCACTAAGTTGGTCAACAAACAGACTTGTTTATCTCTCATACTAACTTACTTTGCAGAGAATCCCATAAGATGGGTTTGGCGATGTTTGCAGAAGTGGGGTCACTTTACTCTAGTTTGACAAAAATCTGATGCAAATAATGACTATGAGTATTAGGGACTGTTGTGAACAAAAATATAAAGCTGCATTTGTTTTTTCGCTGTCTCAACTTGGACAAACTTAAAGAATACTAGTAAACTATGATGTGAAAAAACGCCAATCGAGGAGATAAATATACCTCTGTTGTTTCATCCTTCTCTTTAATGCACCGCCTGAATTCCATAAGCCTGACATCAGTGTTCAGCCGCCCGTCCTCGGCTCTATTCGGATGCGTCTCACGCAACATGTTCCTTGTGAGGAATGTGAGGCTGGAATACAAAGGAGACCTCTCGGGATTTGGTTAAAGATGGACTTTAATGAACATGAAGTGGAATCTACGCAGGCCGCAAAACAGTATTTCCACACTTTGATGAAGGGGAAATCATTAGCACTAATGTAGGTGCAGGGCACACGCTGAGGATAAACGGAGGAGGGGTCCATTATTGCAGTTGCCGTCACTGAGGGTTGCCACTACAACGGCGGTGCAATCCCATTATTGTAAGGGAATGAATTACGGATATGCCACGCATTCAAATTGATGGGGCAAAAGGTGGGCGAAGCCAGGAAATCGCTCTGATTTTGTATTTATGCGTAATGAATATTTGTGTCCGCTAACCTCGACTCTTTAAAAGGGAATAATTTTAAGGTACATTTTCCAGTTTTTTTGGTCCAGCGTTACCTAATGTGACGGCATTTCATGGTGTTATTGTCTCTTAAAGAACTCCGAGCTTGCCGATGTTTTGTTTCTTCTTCTTCTTATCTCCTGGATATATGCACGGCGAAGTGACTGATCGGCCTTCTCTTTGGTGTCTTTGCTGCGGTGAATTAATTTCCAAACAGCAGGCCGATGCTTTATCGAAACGCGTCCTTTGTAGTTGGAGCAAGGCCAATTATGTCGCGGCTTTGTGCAAACACACTGTGTCGTGCTGCACAATATGGTCACTGTGATTATTTTTGACAGATATTTTTGCGATATTGACAATAGGGACTGATAATTTTAGGCCTCTCGACTGTCAACGTTACAATGATTTGACGTTTTTAGAGTCTGTGGACAAACAAAGTGTGTTTTCTCGTCTGAAGAGCAAGACTTTTGGGTCATAATACTGTTTTTTGTGTTGGTTTGTTTGTAAAATTGTGTCTTTATTAAATAACAGAGTTGCTTCAGCTTTGAGTAATGGATTTGAGATAATGTATTTATTAAATTAAAACATAATACACTGCATTTCTTTAGGTTAAGTAGTTTATTTTGGTTCAATTGCCTTTTTATAGAGATACTAATATATTTGATACTGAGATAAACATTTTAGTGTCTATAATCTTTATTCTTGGTGTATTTTTATTTTTAACAGGCGGTGAAAATCTGTTGTTTTCTGTTCTTGTCTGGAGGAGCCGACACAAAAGCAATTTCCCCCCTGGGGGATTGATAAAGTATTTCTGATTCTGATTCAGATTCAATGATCTAGTAAACACATGTTTAATTCTCTGTTTGTTTGTTCCATTTGGAAATGTTTTTTTATGTCGACAGTGCAGGCTGCAGTCGTCCATGTGTGGTTTCTGGTAATCAAACGTACAGTGAATCGTCTGTGGTGACATCTTCACAGTGTAAAAAAACAAACCAAAAAAACGAGGGAATGACAGACAGTTTGAGGGCCATCTTTCCCTGGGGGGGTCGAGGAGGAGGGAGCACACAGTTCAAACACACGCCTCTGAAATCCAGCCAGCATCCGTCCGTCTCTCTCTTTGTGTGACGACATGGAAATTTTGACATTTCTATGGCTTTAGAATTCATGGACCTGTGGGGGCTTTGAGCTCGGTCCCATATGAAAGAAAGAAAGAAAGAGCAGGGGGGGGATCTGTATTCAAGTAACTCTAAAGACCATTTTAACGATATTTTACTAATTATGTTATGACAATATTGAGTGGGATTTATACTGTGTGTGTAATCAGTTTTCCATGTGGATGTCGAGATACAATATTAGGTTTTTGAAAGTGAAAAACACAGGGGGAGTATTTGTTTCTTCAGATAAGCCTTAAAAATAAATGTTTTGTGACGATACTCACGTCTCACCATCCAATTCTCAGACGTAGAAAAGCACCTTGATATGATGCAGATTGTTATTTCCCCCCTGTGTTGCTACAAAAATGAAAATTAATATCATTTGTAACTATATCTTACCGTCAACTCATACATTTCCATTATACGACTACAGAAAGCAAACCAAATTGGTCAATAATCAACAATTATTAGACATTTGTGTCAAGACGAGGCCATTTACGCAATAATCTGTCACGGCGCGTAACTTATAGTCACAATTAATCCAGTGTTGCAGCCGAATCACGCTTTAAACATCACAAACAAAGATGGATTATTTTAACATAAACTGTCTGATACAGACCAAAAGACATATTATTCATCAATTGCAAACCATTCTGTTCCGCCTTTTACACGATGCCACGGCTTTGATCTCGCTGCAATTCCCAGAAACTTTCTGCTCCTTTCATCTGAGCCGAGGCTAAACGAGGAACGCCGTCTGAAAACAGGTGTTCTGGCTGTTTGATGTTTCGCCCCGCGGTGCTTTTTCGACAGGTTTGGGAACACGAAGCGCGATCGCGACCCCATTCTGGCGACCCACAACGAGCCAAAAATACACGCAAGCTGTGTTGAATAAAAAAATAAAAAAAAAAAAAAACATCTGACACACTGACTCCCTGACTGATGCTGGGACAGAAGGAGGCTGCACCCCGGAGGATGGAGAGGGTCTGGGACTCGTGGCATCTTTACGCTCAACTCATTACACAAGTTAATGAGGAAGTGAGTGCGGCGTCGGCTGCTGCTCTGGGTGAAGGAGGGAGGCGACCTGCAAACTGTGCTGCTCAGTCTCACTCTGTGTGTTCTGTGTGTGTGTGTTGATTTCTTACATGCAAAATAACATCTAAGCGGCCACACGGTTGGTGTAGTGGTTTGCACTCTTGCTTTTGCAGCAAGAAGACCCGGGTTTGAGCCCCGTTTGGTAAAAGGGCCTTTCTGTCTGGAGTTTGCACTGGAGTCTAAATTAACCGTAGGTGTGAGAGTGAATGGTTGAATGGTTGTTTGACTCTATATGTGGCCTTGCGATGGACTGGCAAACTGTCCAGAACTGTGTACCCCGCCTATCACCCCAATGTCAGCTGAGATTGGCACCACCCCCCTCCGCGACCTGTCTGTGGAGGATAAAGCGGTAGATGATGGTCCAATCACAGGCAGTTTGTCTGCACTCATGTTGTGCCCCAGTTGTGGTCAGAAATTGGAATTTTCCTGAGTTCCGAGTCAACTGGAATGGTGGAAAGGTGGAGCAACCTCCACAACATAGGATTCCAAGGTGTGCTAAATCCATCCATGGACATGTTTGTGTCTGCAAAATACCAATGTAGCGCCATGGTTCTCAAGCTGTGGTGGTACACAACCTTCCTCTGGTGGTACTTGGAGAAAAATCCAAAATACGGTTCTACTGTTCATACAAGTGCGTAGAAAATTGGAACATACTCCATAATATAGAGATGGAATAATAATAGAATACTAACATAGGATACTGCACAAATAATAATAAAAAAGACACCCAGAAAAGCTATAAAAACACCCTGATAAAGACATAAACATGACCTTGTTAGATTCAGGGATATATCGACTATTTACTCTAAGATAACTGCTAACGCCAGAGAAGCCGCTGCATAGCTCTGATTCAAACACAATAACAACCACGTGACCCTCAATCACCGTGACTCCGGATTATCATCCCACAACGTCATGAACATGACACATAACTACACAACGCAATTTCCTCTCAGTGACAGACAGCTTCTTCAGTCGCGTGGAGGTCAGCGTCAAAGCCAGTGAAACATTACACAGTGTGCTTGCTACGAGGCAAGACAAAAGTTATTTTTATCATCAGACATACGTTCTGATCTGTGTGTTGGCAGAGCACCAAGACCCAAGACCCGGCGAGTTTAGCCTCATAATTGATTCAACATTTAAAAAGAGCAGTCCACTGGCTGTATCAGATTACAGGAGAATCCTGATTTAAATAACAATACGCGGGCATGCGGTGCAGTGGAAGGATTTTATTTAACCTTTATTTTACTATGGAGTCACTTTAAGATTAGTAAGACCGAGACCTCAGTGTGGGAGGAAGACAGATTAAAAGATTTCTTTCCTGTTTTTCACCTATCCTGAATGTGAAGCGGTGCTTCTTGCTGCGAGGCAACCATGCCAACCACCACGTAGCCCTCTGTGTGGATTTAAAATGCAACTCCCTCAGTTATTGTACAGATCCTCAGACGATCCATTCACTCATCTATAATTGCTTATACTGCGTGGGTCATGGGAGTAACTGGGGATAATCCAGAGATTGGGCGGAAGGCCACACCCTGGAAAGGTCAACAGCCTATCATCACACAGACTACAAATACGGTATGATCAATTAAGAGGCTCAGGGTACAAACATATTTGTTTAATGCTCATAAATTCTGATCTGGATTTGTTGGTTTTCTTTTGCTTCTGATTGACCAAAAAGTGTTGAAAGTTAAAGTTCTATTGGCTACTGTTGACTCACTCCTGGGATTTTTTGTTGTTGTTTTTCAGAGCATTTGTGGACAGGATTATTTAAAAGAATCTCAGCTCAGACTACAGCTCAGATCCAGTTTGAAAACAACTACACAAAAGTACAAAAACTGAAACCTTAAGAGTTAACACTGACTTTTAGCTTCAGTTTCACCTTATTTTTTGGTGTAATACAATAAATCATTGCCCCCATTTCTCAAAATTATCATTTCTATCGAAATAATTTGCGGTTTGAAAACATACAGTATAGTCGTATGGATGAAGCCTGTATGTCGGTGGTGGAAGCTGGAGTACGTTGATAAAATGGTAAGCCTGATGATCCACGCTCTTTTTAATCAACATCCTCTACGCCTGCTATGTTATCACCAGTCTGCCCTGTGTTGCAGCCATTTAAAAGAGTCCGAAATGGTGCTTCTGAACCAACGAGTTAATGAACATGTCAAATACAATCAAAGTAAGGTTGGGGGAAACTGGTCAACACAGAGCACAATCACTTAACAGACATTAAATGGGTGAAATTGTTCTCCAGGGGAAGAAATGGTCCCCGTCTCCGTTTTCCTGCTGTTAACACATTCATTCGGGGCAAATTCTGCAAATTCAATGAACCAGACACTGCACTCGCTGCCCAGTGGCGTCAAGGCTCCCTCACCGAATGGGTTTCACCCAGAGAGCGAGAGAGAGAGGCCGACAAAGAGGATACAGGAGGAAGACAGAAGATAAACAGAGCGCCGGTTATGTCGTGATCCCAAAAGGTTGAGATGGAGTCATGAGTCACCGAGTGTGTTTACTGTAAACAGCTCAACAGACGGCGAGTCAACACAGAGCGGCGCTATGGGATACAGTGGCACTTTTCTGAGATACGGGGTTAATCAGAAAGCGGTTGTTTTGGAGTAAGGATGCCATGAAGACGGGGTTTCTGTCTCCGTCTGTCTCCTAAAAGCAGAGCAAACAGCCACTGAACTGCAAATATCACGGAAGACGTGGCGAGGACGGAGAGCGGTGTGCAGACAATTACGCCAAACAGTCTGACAGGACTCGTCTCAGGGATTTTCTTCCCAAATATGTTTCTTTCCAATTAATTTTTCACTGGTTGATTGCTCTGGGCTGAAATGCTCATCAAAGTTACACTATCTTGATTTTTTTTTTTTTTTTTTTTTTCAATTTATAGCACAAATTGTGTTTGCGGAATTGAAATCCATGTGCACCAACATGGAACCGAGGCCAATTAAAATACTTCTAAAAGGTTTTTTCATTTTTTTTTCTCAGACATTACTTTTTTTTTCACAAGTTGCTCAAAAAATGAAACTGTGAAATGGTTATTTAGTGATTAGAATGTAGAAAAACAAATGTCGTGAGCCATTGGGTTTCAAGAGGTAGCAATATCTCGTAGTTATGATGACTACGCTACAGGAACACAACGAACTTTGCGATCCAATTTTCAATGTTTTAATCCTGAGGAAGCCCACACTAGACGATCTAGTTAAGACACAGGAGCACACAGTTGGTGGTTAATCAAACCATTCCAGGGATTAAGATTCTCACCGTAACTCGCAGGATTTAATGCAACTTCAGAATATACGCAACAGACATGGAGGCGGATTGTCGTCGTTGTCAGTTCAGAGCTTTTGTTTTGTGCCGAGAATCTCAAAATACTGTGGATGAAGTCAAGGCTGAGAAGAAGGAATCAACTAAATTACGCAGGGGTTTGGAAACTAACGATTATTTCCATAATCGACTAATCGTTTGGTCCATAAAATGTCATAAAATGCGGGAATATATTGATCAGTGTTGGTCAAACCTGGAAATGACAATGTTCTCAAATGTCTTGTTTGGTCCAGATATCAAAATGATTCACTTTGAATGATTTCTTATCATTATATGGAGCAAAGAAACCAGAAAATATTCACATTTAAGAAGCTGAAAAATCACATAAACTGATTTTGATTCTTTAGCAAACACTCAAACTGAAGTAGTTGTGGATTAATTTAGTAATCAATTAATGGTTTTAGCCGTAGCTCAGTCGTAATATATCAAACATGTTTAATACTCAAGATTTGAAATCGGGAAGGACTCCGATGTGCCTATATGACGTTAAAATCACACCTCACACGGCAGGGTAATTTGGCCAGATAATCTGTTATAATCAGCCTAAAATCGGAATTGTCGGAGGGACCAGATCGGGACTGAAATCTGGCCGATTATCCTCGTGTGGGGTAAAATATCGGAACTTTATTGAATGCGTTGATCGCTTACAGTTCGTCTTTTGTCGTTTTGAACGTCGCATCCAGATGAAGCCTCTGAATTAGTTGTTGGGGAATAGATTGGACCCAGACATGGCCGCAGTGAGAGAAACATGGTACTAATAATATAAGTCTTTGCTTTGATGTTTTTCTTCGGTGAATTAGTTAATTCTTTCAGTGAGGCTGCAGCAAGTTCATTGTCATCTCAGCTCGCATGCTTTTAGAAACTCCTTGTGAAGCCCTAAGTGAATCTGTTCCATTCAAATAACGCATTAAATCGACCATAATGACATAATCACCTCCTATTTCCTCATACAAAAAAAGCATGTGTGTGTTATTCTTCAATGGATGTGCTTTTATACTGCTTTAAATAAAACATGTCCGTGTGGAAGTAACAGGTCCTGAGTCGGTGCAGTGATATTTGACTGTGCTCGTCTGGTGCTCATGTCCCACAGGGACTGTTAAAAGGGTTGGTCAGTCTGAGTGGACGGACGGGCTCTGCAGCTATCGATCCACGCTCCTCATAATTATTGAGCAGGTCCACAGGTGCTGCCGACACAGACGTTGGCCTTTTCTTCTGCAACGACGCATTTTCTGCACCCAGAAAAAGGCTCATAATGTGACTCTGGTTATCATCATACGTTAAAAAGGATTTGATGTTTGATGTTCCCTAAAATTAAGAGTCGCTGCCAACAGCAGAGACAAAATGGCCACAATAAAAGGCGACTGTTGTTTTTGCACAACACAAAGCCGTATTGATGCTTTTTATTGTGGTGGGAATATTCTCGCCGGTTCACTGAGTCTAATTGAAGTTAATTGAATTTCATTTGACTGTGACGATTCAATAGCGTCGTTCCAGCGCGGAGCATAACGCTGAAGCGGTCTTTACTGTTTATTTAACACTTGTCCCAAGCCAGTTAGGTTTTTTCCCTTTGTGTTGGTGTAAAATATCAATAGGATTGACTGCTTTGTGGCCTCGTGGAGAAGCTTTTGCTGTGCGGGCTCATGGGTCTTCTCGTGCATAAGCCAGTAGAAGAATAAACTACAACACAAACTATAAACAGATGAGCCGTTTGTGTTGTGACGCTGATACAAGTGTAGTGGGTATAGTACATGCCCTCTAATGGTGCCTTTAAAGGGAGTCGTGTTTACAGTATTCATGCGATGAGTCAATCTGAAGTTAATTTTTCAGTGAATGGTAACTTAACACAGTATATTCTTATTTTATTGGAGTTTAGAATAGTCTAATTTGACAAAAATGTTCTAATTTCTTGCATTTAGTTGACACTACCTTCACACACGCTGGGATTACAGTTGCCTAGCAATGGCTCTCTCATGACTTTACCTTTTGAAAGCCAAGCACGTTGTGTTCAAATCTTCCCACGTTATTTCTTGCAAAATTGTCAAAATTTGCCTAAATTTGATGGTATTATTTCATTAAATATTCTAATATTCTAAACTCGAGCGCATGAGAGCGAGTGAAAGTAATGCAGAGTTCACCGCGTGTTGAGCTTATGGCAGCAATAAATGAGATGCATTCAAAGACGCCGGTAAATTGCATTGATGCGATGGGCGCGCAGCAAAGCAACAAAATCGCGTCCATTGCACAAATTACGTGCGTCACTTGAGTGGAAATATTTCAGCTTTTCATGAACCGGTCATAATCGTGCCGACGCGACGATGCGATGGCCAATAAGCGTTGAGATTCTCCGATTTACGTCACATACTCGCCAGCGACCAGATGCCGGGACAGCTCAGGGACATTTTTGTGTGAGGATACTCGGAACTACGCTTCCGAAGTCAATGGTGAAAATCGTCACGTTGTGTCTGGCTCCGTATGGTTGTTGTGAAACCACACACAAGACTATGGTTTCTTCTCTGCAGACGTTTCCACAACAGAGAGTGCAACAATGCCTTTTAAAATACGGCGACTTGCGGACAACGCTCCCATCGCGTCACAAAATGATCCCGCGGCACGATAGGCGTTCGGTGTGAGCACAGCATTGCAATGCAAGTGAAAGAAACTTGATTTATGGTACTTAAAACACCAAACAACTAAAAAAAAAAAACAACATGTCTTGATGCGAGTGGTCTTCCTTTGTCACATCACATCTGGCCTGAGAAAAACAGCTCCTACTAGATTCAACTCTCACTGAGAATCCACGTCGTCGGGGGTGGCATTCTTACGGAGTTTGTTTTGTGATGAACAATGCTGGCATCATCCACGTTTGTAAGTGGCTGCCTCTTCATTACCAACATTTAAGAAAATGAATGTGAGGAAATCCGTCATTATCGCAATACTCGCAATCACCAAAACCCTACAGCGGCTGCAAACTCATCATCACGGGCAATTTGCATACGCAATTAGTGTGAGCTTCATGGGAAGGAGGTGATTGACAGAAGTGAACTGTTTTGCCTCGTTTGTCTGATTGAACTCAGTCGAGGGAGGAGGAAAAAAAAAAAGTAAACGGCCGACTTTACAGTTGGTGATTTTCAGCTCACCTCTCCCAAGACATTTGGAGATACTACAGCTGATAAGTGATCAGAGTACGACCTCGAGACATGCACAGATTTGTCCGAGAGACAGAAACAGAAAACTCTCCAGGAGAGCTTTGAAGATTTGTTGTCCACCGTATGAAGAATCACACTGCCTGTTTCACAGCATATCATTTCAGAAAGACTATGGAGGCAGTCTATTTCTGCCTCGGCTCTCATCTTCCTTTCTTTCTCATTTTTCCAGCCACTTTCTCAAGGTTATTCATCTTCGCCGCGGCGTCAAAATAAATCAATGGCAAGACCAGGGCTCTCTCCGAATGCCGTGCTGTACATGTGGAACGGCCATGTTTCATTATAAATTCAAGGCCAATGAGTTCCCAGGGATGAGAAATTCAGCATGTCAAGGTAATGAGTTAATTTAGGAGATAAGGAACAGCAAATGTAATCTCTGAAATGTCTCCTCAAGCCCCGAGCTCGTCCTATCAAACAGGCGGAGGAAGTAGTCACTCGGTATGCTGGTAGTCCATGTCTGGGCTCTCTGTAGAGCTGTAAATAAAACGGTAATCATCCACTCAAACTATGGTAAATTTAACCCTGAGGCTTCATTGCAGAGCCTCTGGCGTGAACACCACAGCGAGAGATAGCTGCGAATACTTGAGCTGAAGCCGTAAAGAGCAGCAGTCAAACAGCTTCAGAGAGCACAGAGCCCAGACTACCCAGTACACCAGCATTATATCAAATTTACACAGATGCCTAGTTATTATCCCCAAGTGGGCCGAGTTGGCCCCGTGACGCTGTGGTAATGAGTGTTTTTTCGACTGACTGGGTGGACATGTTTTGGGAGAAAGGCCTCCGTCTGCCCCCCCCCCCCAAGACGCTTGGCTCGGAAACTGAAAGGACCTCCACATTTGCATCATCCTCTGTGAATGTCACAAACACGACAGACGGTTCCGTTTTTCAGGTTTGTTCGTGATATAGTGACGAAAAACAGTGGAAATTTAGGACACAAGAGCAACATATGAAGTGTCTATCTCAAACTATTGCATCGCGTGATTCTGGCGCGGACGATTCTCCATTCTTAAAAATATGTCTTAAATATGTTAATTGTGATTCAAGATGTTCATTAACGCATGCGTTAATGTCCATTAGCGTTGGCACAGTTAGCGCAGTTAACGTGCCCAGCTCTACTTTTAACCAAGTGCTACTGTGCAATTAAACCACAGTCATTACACAGTCAGTTCCTCACCACACTATTATTTTCTGTGTCTGTCTTGAAGGGGTTTATTCTCATTGACTGGTGTTTTAAACTTCTATTTATTCACATCTTTATCTTTGCACTGAGGGGAGAGACTGCTATTCCGTTTTGTAAACTCCTCTTAGAATGACAAAGTTCTCATTCCATCACTAATTGGCTTTCGCTTGTTTGCAGTTTTTCCTCAAGTGAAAACATTTGTGTAGTTGAAGGTGTTAATAGTATGCATGTTTATGAGCAGTTGTTAAAAGACAATAAGAAGAAGAAGAAGAAGGCGCAGCAACAGCAAAAGTAATGAGAGCGGCTTCTTTAGATAAACTGGTCGGAAAACACAGTTGAACGAGCGCGTACAGTGTTCGCACGTCAGTACAGTGCTAATGGGTGAGGAAGAGGAGCAATGTGGGGAGAGGGGTGGGCTGGCATGACAACCTACAGCAGGCAGGAGACTTGGTTGCCATGGTGACAAACAAGGATGTTTGTATTACAGGCAAATCTCAGCGGTCGGCAGTGGAGGGCACACACACACACACAAACGAGTGATGGCATCGTAGAACTGAGGCGAGAGATGAGAAAAGGTGAAGTGGAGGAATGTGTTTGATTCTTCTCTTATTACTGAGGAAAACTGTCGCGGGTGGGAGTGGATGTGTGGGCTTTTATTTTTTTCGCCTATAACCACTAATCAAGGAATCACTGGTTTAACAGCTAGTCAACCTTCTTGCTTTGCTGTATTAGAGAGACAAATGGAATCATATTCACAGCAGGGTCACTGGGAAGTTTTAGAGATAACTGTGATGCCAATTATGAGCTTGTGCATTTATTTTATTATAACTCAGGGGTAAGGAATAACCGCGAGTGGCAACATCCTGTCTGTCTGGACCAAACAAGATAGGAAATGTGGCCGAGGAACATTTTTTTTGGATCATTCATCAGACAAAGCACCTTAAAAAAAATTCTGTCACAAACAAAAACCCACGTTTGCTGCCTTAAGCTAACAATAATGTTAGAACGAAGACAAATGAGATACGTACTCTACTGTTAATATTTACTGTGCATCATTTAAATTTGACAAATGACCACTTCTAACACTAATGTGTTAGTGAGCCTAAAACATGAAAGTAGTTATTTTACAGACATTTACTGCCCAAACCTGGCCGTCTCCATGACAACAGCAGTGTTTTTATTTGTATTTTTCAAACCAAACATCTAGTTTAGGTTAACTTTCAGTTCTGGCGATATAATCTATTTGAATAAGCTCATAAGGTCTCAGAACCTGATGCTGACCAATTGCTGACCACTGTGCGGGACCGTTTGCGATATCTAGAAAAATACCAGAAAGCTGAGTAATAGAGCTTTAAATGCGCCCATATACTTATCATTACGGTAGCCCTGTGGATAACTGCTAGATAAAATCTGGCCATCAGCCATAAAATCTAAATAAATAAAAGATACTTCCATGAATCATATTGTAGTGTATGAAATCGCTAAGATAAAGATGTTACTACTACTCTCGTCAGTGCCTTCAGTTGACAGTGGAGGGGGGGAAAGGGAAAGAGCCACTAAGTTGCTCCCGAGCACATGTTGAAATCACTGTGACACATTTAAAAACCCGCCAAGGTCGTTTGTGTCGCGTGTCAATGGGGGCGGCACAGGGTGACATTGATTTTAATTGCTTTTTGTATCACCATCGCGCTGCCGCCGTATATTAAAGCAAACGGATGGGCGTCGCGTCCCTTACCTCCTCTACTTTTGATTATTGTCACTTCACGCAACCTCCATCTGTCAGTTTATATAATAATCTTATCGAATATTGACCAAAAACACCCATTCTTTAGTTTTAGCGGTCAACCTTGGAGAAACTTTCTGTTCTTGTTCTGGTCAAACATCACGCTGCAGGTTTCCCGACTCATTGACACGGATGAGATCAACTCCAGATCAAATTTGATACTGAATGACATCACATTTTCCATATAATGTGATACAGAGGATTTTTGATACTCGATGAATACCACAAAAGTACTGAAGTTTGATAGCCAACCTTTACCCTAAAGACTTTCTGAGTTACTTGATGCTCATTTTGTGTTTGTGTCCATAAGGTTTACACGAATTACAGTGAAAAATGAAAGTAATGTAATGCCATTATATGCAATATTAATGTCTGTAAAGTACACTTTTGATTTGTCAAATGTGAACACACTTAAAAGGAGCAATTTAGTCAACATTTTCCAAGAAGGAAACAGAACTTATGTCAAAGAACTCTTTAAAATATGGGATAATTTTACATTCCATTTGATGAAGTTGCTGATACTGATAAATATTTTTGAAATATATACGTCTACCGAGAAGGACAACGAGCATTGGTTGCACCAATCAAGAGAACAAGAGGGAGATTAATGTTCTGATCTGAACTGAACCATCTACACTGTGCACCTAAATATGAAAGTGTTTTAAATTCTTGACATAAGAAAAAAAAAGTTGGTACTGCCAACATTGGTGCCCTTATTAAGTTACCCGCCAAGTTTGAAGCCCGTCAAGTGACCGGGTGGACAGTTATGCCACTGAAAGACAGACAGAAGTTCCTTGCATTCACAGATAAACAGCGTGACGGAGTGTAAATCAGTTTTTACTTGTTCGACTTCTCCTTGTTGTGGTTAAGTAGTCAGGGAATGCAGACAAATGCTCTGGAGAATTGTGAGCTTTACAATGCTGTGAAAACACAATTTGCTCGTCTTTATGGCTCAGAATGCTGCGACACAGTGAAAGGTGACATGGATGAGATCAATTTTCAGAACAGATGCCTCGGGAAAATGTGCCGCAAAGTCGGACCAAAGAAGATCAGACGTGCACAAAAGCCAAATGTACATAAAGGCTTCGGCTTGTCCTCTTGGATCAGAACTGCATACCTAAGATCGTTCTAAGATGGAAACTACCTGGAAAATATAAGCAAGGTAAGACAACATGGCAGTGGACTTTGATGGCTGAGCTGAAAGAGCTGGGTCTGACTAAAAAAAACCTGTCATTTTCAGCCTAAGATGAAACTCAGCATGACACTCGAGTTACAAACACGTCCTGTTGTTCAAATTGATGGATTTGCCTTCGAATTCCTGAGTGTGTTCATCACTACAAAAAAAAAAAAAAAAAAAATCTGCAGCTGTTTGCCTCTTGAATAGGAGGGAAACTGAATAATGGACACCAGTAATTTAGATTCTCGGCTCATCACCAAGCTGGCACTAGCACTGTCAATACAGAGAGGCTAAACCAACAGGGGACCGTAGTGGAGCACTTCTAATCTAATCATTTCAGACAAAAAAACAGGAAGACGAACAATGTTAGCCAACAACACAATTACACAAAGAAGAGCAAAGTTTGTTGTGGTTGTTTCTATGAGGTCTGTCAAAAAGAATAGAATTTCAAATTTGATGCAGATAACAAGGAAAGTTAACTTTAGGCAACAAAAGTTAACAGTCAGACAACGTAGAGATGATTTGGTGCCGCACTGTATAGTCATTGATGGTCAAATAAGAGTTTGTAAACTACGACAGTTTCCGTCTTGACTTTGCTCCAGAAAAACTGACCGACTTCACAAGACAAACAAAACCTTTACGTTATCCAATAACTGTATGTGAATAATAGTGCTGGGCACATTAACGTGCATTAACGCATGACAGGTTTCCATGACGGCTGATGGAAACATCATGCGTTTGTGTTAACGTTGATGCCGTTAACTTGTTAACGTCGAAGCACTAGTAAATAATCGACTGAATTGAATTGTCATGCTGGTCAAATCACAAATCTGAGGGCTTCAAAATGGGAGGAAAACAACGTCCATTTCTCACATACAGTTTACGGTATTATTGATGCGACAGAAGACGGCACTGTCTGTATTGATTATGTTGCAAATGAGCATCTAATCCCATACAATTTTCTATCTCTAAATAGTATCCTGATCCCATGGATCTATTTTTCACGAATGATTCTGGTTACTACTGAGAAGGTCAGCACACCGCAGTTGCATCATGGGAAATCCCATTCGTCTTCAGGGCTTCAGTTACTACTGTACGTGACTGAAAAAAAAGAAAGAATGGCTGAATTCTTCTTGCATTATTACATTCATGAAACATTGAATATATGTTCTCCAGGGACTTTTTTCTTTGTCCTGCCCTTCAGTAATAATTCATCCACTCTTTCATGGGGCAAAGGGGATGTTTCACCCACTATGTACAGGCAAACCTGGGGGCTCAGGGGGGACAGACATGGAGCACACGGGGCCAGGACTCGTGTCCCTTCAGCGGTACCACACAGCCCAGGTGGTATTAATGTCTAATAACTTCCTCGCACACAGCAGCTTCAGGCATTGGCAGGAGAAAATGCTACGGCTAGATGATGCGTTTTTACCAGCTTTAAGAACGATTCAGGATATTAAAAAATTGTAGGAGGGCAAAAGCAATTTCCTCCTAAAAGGGGGATTTTAAAATTACAGCTCTCGGACTCGGAGGTAAGTTTTGCTGTAAAATAATTTCCACATTCTCGCCGTCACAATGAAAGCCCCTTCTTCCCTCTGCATGGTTTTATACGTGTTCACTGTAAGATAACGCCTTTAATGAAAGTCTCTGACAGACGGTCATGAAATACAATCTATTAAATGCACTCCATTGTATGTTGACACACCGTGGTGGATGCACATAAAGAAATGGGTTTTTTAAAGAATGAATGAGTGAATGAATGAATGAATGAATTAAATCCTGTGACACTTAGAAAGACAGACCTGAATGAAGTCATTGTCACAGTAATTTACTTCATTCTGAATTCATTCACTCAGCGCTCACTGTAGCTGTATTTGCAGAGCCTCGTTCAACACAGCGCTTGTTATTTTTACCGGCTTCATTAGACATTGTTCAGGCTGTGGCAGTGATCCTTTTTCCACTCGCTGCCATCGAGCGCCGATTGTTTTGACTGCGGTTTGACGCTGATAAATATGTATTTAAACGCGGTGGCAAACAGCTGGAAGAATGGGCTTTTGTCGCCGAGCGAACAATGCTTTGGTCTCTCTCTCTTACTCTCTCCTCTGCACAAATGAAAACACCCTTTGAGTTCAGGTTCTATTGTGAGCCAAAGGTGCGAATCGAAAATTCAGCAGCTTTACACCAACGATGGAGTTTGAGGAAGAGGGAGTTTTTGTTGAGTTTTCTTGGGAACATTTTGGACATTTTTGTGCACATTAAAGGTCCAGTGTCCAGGAATAAGTGACATCTAATGGTAGGACTGCAAATTGCTCCTCATGGAACTTTGGTGGCCTTCGCGTACCAGAAAGGATAAGACAAGGAAACTCTCTAAACTCTTTCTTTGTTGATTCACGCATCATCATCCAGATGGAGCTATTTTTCTTTGTTTGCTTCGTAAACTTTGGTCGCTCTATCCATTTGAGCAGCCGCAGAAACATGGTGGTCCAAGATGGTGGTCTACGTGAGGCAAGAACCTTGCCTAAAGTAGGCAAAAGCCTTTTATTTGAAAGTGATTATAAAAATGTACAATCATACTTTTGAGTATGCCAAAGAATACTCAACCTTTAATTTTATTTACCTTTTTAGCCACAGTTGTGCCTTGTTCTTTGATACTGCATGGACAATATAGTAAAAAATGAAATACTATGTCCGTGTGTCCCTCCTTAGCTACGTCCATAGTATGTGTACGAGTATGTGTGCATATTTGCGAGAGAGAGTGTGTGAGTGTGTGTGTGAATTGATCGTGTAATCTGAGATCTTATCTCGACGGGCTCTGCGGAGATCAAGCAGCACCGAGTTCTATACACCCTGACAAACACAGAGATCCGAATCAGGTCTTAGAACGAGCTTATTAGCCTGTCGCCGTTAGGCCTTTAAGACGACGCGGATACCAGTTAGCCGAGCGATAAAAACCTTCCCCCGATTAGTGCACTTTAACGATCAAAGTCCAAAAAGAGGCTCCATTACCACCACAAAATAACTTATTTGAGGATGTTTCTCAGGTGAGACTTGCTTTGAATTGTGTATTTCTATTATACGTCTACGCATGACAGAAGTTGGCGTGGTGTTGACTAATCTAAATGGACGCAGAGTCATGACGGTCTTATTATTCACCAGGCTTATTTTTGGTTCGAGCGCCGTGATCGGCTGGAATAAATTCAGCTTGTTTGTGTTTGCAGCTCTCAAGTGTCGTACTCGAGATTCACTCTCCTTAATACACGGACAAGTGCAGAATTAGTTTTGTCATGAAGTACTGAAGTAAGTAGACAAGCTCTTCAGGTTACCTCTGGCTTTTGACCCAGAAATCTTCATTTTTATACTTTAAATTGAACATGGCTACTTCTAAAGTGTGTGGGAAAACAAACAATGATCAGAAGAAATTAAGAATGTTTATGTCCAACGTAGGCGCCGTACACTGGAGACACGGCTCATTTGCGACACAACATTGTAGAAAATGATCTCGCCCCGTCGCCCCCCCTCTGGCTCGCTTAATGGGTGACGCTCCGTTTTTTCCCATTTGCGAGAACATAAACAGTTAATGGAGGAGTGCGTGCCGTCATGTTTACTTGGGGGGAATGAACACATTATCGGGAACTAGAAATTTGAATTTCACACTTAATGAAAAAAACATTTGATGAACTTTTTGAATCATTTTCTTTTGGGGGAAACATTCAGAGGCCAAGTTTGACTGCATTATAGATGAGTTTGACGATATATAATGTTGACAGCGTTCAGTTAACTGTATATATAACATATTGTAAGAGCAGAAATCTATTTATCAATAATAAGTGCAACTTGTAATCCATCACCAAAACTACTATTCACTAAAATGGATTATGTTGACGATGATATAGAACGAGGACGACAACTAGACGGTGACGATGTCACAGCTATCACTGACTCCCACCGCCAAATGGCCACACAAGGTCAAACCACGTGAGATTCTATTAATATCCTCCATTTTTGTATGACTAACTATTGGCAGCGGACACAGACACCAGCCTCGTTATCTTCGCTTCTCACCCTCCCATCTCATGTCCTTCCATCTTCTTATAAACCAACCATGAGTCAGAGTAATCCCAGGCAGATGCCCTTTTATCCTGAAGGCCTTTTACAACAGTTCACTCAGGATAACTAATTTTTATCATTAATAGCTCATTTAATAAACTCTGGTTGACCGTTGCGACAAAAACTAGCCTAAATTAGCAACATGTGCCGACGGCATCACGCCACTACGTTCAACACGTGTTGCAATAATAATTACCAACATGAAAATGTGATTACATTTACAATATTGTGCTTCACTACGAGCCAAGGCCAGAAAAACTGGGAGGACGAAGATAATTACAGCACAGAGACTCACTGTTACATTAACCCTGCAACAATTATTCAATTAATTGAATTGTAAATTACTCACGCTTATGCTTTTTTTTTACATTTACTTCAGAACTGGGAGTGACATCACCATAGATAGTAGCTACATGTCTATGGTTTACTGTGAAACAAATAGGACATAAGTGCTAGTAACGATAAACATAGTAGTGTTTGTGTTCCATGGTTTCAGAAATTACGATTCTGTGATCATCAATATACATACATCACGATTTCGGTCTAAATCAAGAAAACCACCGCCTGTGGAAAGTCAAAAGTGCAGGATTTCTCTGTTTATTCACAACAAAGTGTGAAGCGTAGAGTCTATGTATTAAACGTGGATGGAGCATCTTCTCCACAATTAAACGAGAATGTGAGAAGACGTCAAATAGCAACGCCCGGTGAGTTAGAACGTGTTAATTCATTCATTAAAATATCAATATTTGCCCCAGGGTATCGATTATCATATTGAATGAGGAAGGACGACGATATATCACGTATAAGTGGATATTTGGCAGGTATTCTTGTGACTGCCGGGCTCAGGGCTCAGCCGTCAAGAGCAACTTGGGGGTCAAGAAGGGTCTTGCCTTGGGACACCTCTGCATGTCGAGACAACAGAGCCAGGGCTCACATCCACAACCTTCTGTTTGAAGGACTACACTGCGTACCACCTCAACTATACCGTGTTCCATTCGGGAAGTGCAAAACTGTACAACTTCAACCTTGTGTAATTTGTATTTTCACAAGCAGAACATCTTTTAATGTCACACAGCCTGAAAGATGCCTTGTGGGTGTATTTTCTGCCAGCCCACAGTCCGCGCTGATGCAGGAAACAGCCTCAGCTTGTCTGATTCAGTTAGTGCTTATGAAATGGAGCATCTGCAGGAGCTCCCAGAGAGTATGTAAACATAAGCTCTGCCTTGGGAAATGAGCTGAGGGGGCATTTAGATTTGGGGCTAGTGGGTGCATTAAGCGCTGCATCTCTCTCCCTCTCCCTTCCTTCCCCGTCACCTGGTAACACAGGAGCTTCCCAACTAATGTATCCAAGCAATGGGATAAACAGCAACACCTGAGCAACCCTGTCCCCCCCCCCCTCCCTCGCTCCCCTCCTCCCGCTGCCTCCTGAGATATTAGGTAATCCTGGAGCAGACGAGAGGTGATAGGCCATATTTGTCAGAGAAGCCTCGGCAGAAAGGCTCGGACAGATCCACTCTGTAGAAGCCGCTGAACCTGTAGAAGGTGATAAGCCGCCAAATTTACAGGAAGGGGGGGGGGGGGGGGTTCCCATCAATCACAACAACAGCACAGATATTGGACAACATATGGAACTCCAGTCACTTCTTAGTTCCGTCCCCAGTCGAGAATAAAATGAAAAGGAGAAAAGTCACACATACACACAGACACAAAGAGGCTGAGAAAGATGTCTTGTTCCCTTTTCAAATGAAATTACAGCTCATTTCCAGATCAATAGCTTCCCCCTCTTTCCTCCCCAGCACAAGATAAACCCATCACAAGTGAAAGATGGAGGAGTAGAGGAGGAAAGAAAAAAAACAGGGCACCATAGTCGGCCCATTTTTATCTGATGGAGAGAGAGGTGAACAGAGGGATTAGCTGCCATGGGATGAAACCAGCTCTTCGTCTTCCGTCTCCATTCCCCTCCCTTCCCTTCGTTTCTCTCTATCCGCCCACTCATCCACACTGTGGTCTCCCCTCGCAACCATGAGAGAGAGAGAGAGGGACACTCTATAGGTTGTAGTCGATCTGTCTTTCCATCTCTGTGTTGCCAGCTGTGCTCTCACACACACACCCTGCCAACAACAATCCGGGCAGGAACAAACCAACGTTTGCCTGCGCATGGCAGCGAAAATGGGCGCCAAAAAAAAACAACAACACAAGAAGTGTAGAGCCCTTCAAAGCATCCATCCTTCCTCTGACTGTGACACCGATACACAACTGATAAAAAAATCACAAAGCAACACCTGGATTTTCCTTTTCTCATAACTTGTGGAAAAGCCACAAAGAGGGAAAACTCTTACCTGGCAAACGACAGCACACCTTCAGCTTGAAATCAGCTCGCCCTGACAAGGATGCGCGCTCCTCTGGAGTAGGAGAGGGGAGTCGTGGGAACAGTGTGTATGTGCTTTGAGAGTGAGTGTGATGGTGGCACAGAGAGCGGGAGAGAGAGAGAAAGTGAGAGGTGGAGTCTTTGCTTGGAGGAGACAAAGAGGGCTGGATGATGAGGATGATGAGGATGATGACTCTGCCTGCCGTCTGTACAGCCAGTCTAGTGGGAGCAGTGTGGATGGCGCTAGATCATCTCCCGTTCAAATGTGCGAGGTGGATACGACCTCGTGCAAGAAAGCCCGGGGCAGAGAACAGCAGGAGGAGGAGGAGGAGGAGGAGGAGGAAGTGTGTGCGTGTGTGTGAGAGAGACACCCAGAGCCTAGGCATCGTCACGCAGCACTTCCAAGGAATCCCTCCAGTAAGAGCGACACAGCATCACCGAGTCCTTGGCTGCGATTGGCCGAGCGGCCGGGGGAGACGCCGAGGACGGCGGACAACGTAGCGTAACCTAAGTTGACCTTTTCCACACATATTAACGTGCTTCTGTCACCTTCAAGGACACTTGGAGGAAAAAGAAATCCTCTCCCTAAGGACTCGGTGTGTGAGAGTGTGTCATGGCTTGTCCTTGCACACGTGAACACACACACATACACACACACACACACACCACCCAGACAGAACTTGATGCCATGAAAGAAGATGATTTCCCCAGAGAAAAAGGTCGATATGCGAGAGTCACACGAACGTCTGCAAGGACAATCTTCAGAGTGAGGTTGTCGAGCTCAAACCAACGCTGAAGTTAGACTGGATGTCAAGTGCAGACAAGTTTTCAGACTGTATAGACCTTATTTTTGAAAACTAGGGTTCCCATTTCCGCTTTTTGTTTCCTTCAAGTTTGCTTTCTTGACTCAAAACTATTGATAACAAAAATGGAAAACGACGGATGAATGAGTGAATTAAATTAGATCGTGAATTACTAAAAGTAGGTACTATAACCATGGTTTTAATGACACAACTACGCCAACTGACACTTGGGACACTAACTCCGAGCTAACTAACAACAACATAATCAAGTGTGGTTTTACCTGCGGTTGCCGACATCGTGTTGGAAGTTTAACCGGCGATTCATAGAGCAGACACTTCTCTGGTCCTGGATGATGTTCTGTAGATCTTCTGGATGATGTTCTGTAGATCTTCTGGAGGGTGTTCTGTCAACAAAGTGAAACAAAGCTTTAGTGGCCTCCTGACCACCTATGTTTGCGACTGAAGATCAAAATATTAAGACCTTAAACGCTCTTTGCTTAAACCAACAGTTACAACAACAACTGACTGCAAACCCGTTCTTCTCGAAGTCATATTATCCTACATTAAAGCTAGCCAACTACAGACCGCAAATGCTTAAACTGGAAGTCTAACACAAAAATAATGGCAGACATTTAGAGGAAAATAAACGATAAAGGTAAGGCACACGTGTGGACACCAATGTGAATGACAGTTGATTAACTCTGGTTGTACTGTAGGACTTACTTTAAGTGTCAAATGTACAAAATGTACAAAAATCTTGTATTTACATAAAATCTGTCATTCTTGGAGTCCATTGAAAAGCTATTCTGGAGGATTGGATCAGCGTTAATATCCCGACAGAAACAAGAAGGAAATGTAAACAATTACAATGCCATCACGACTGGGCACGCTCCATTTGCTGATGATGATCGTGTGATGATCTAAAGCTCCAGAACATTGACCCTGCTGTGAAGTCTATTCTAGATCAAGTAGAATTCCTTAACACTGATTATATTCTCCGTTGCGATGCAGCTGCTGCAGGCAAAGCGACAGACAATTGATTGGACTGAAGCTACGCTCGACTTGACTCCGACAAAGCAGTGTTTATTTTTATTGAAAGACATTAGCGCATTAGTCCAGACGAGCTGAACGATTAATCCTCTTTCAAAATTAAGAGCACAATTTGAAACAATGCCTTTAGCAGAGGCTAAAACTTATTGCAAATGGTGCCATATTTCACCGTCTGGGATTGTTTATGACAAAGTTTTATGAAATATGTTTTGCAATTATTCGATTTGGTGGTTATTGGGCTTTTTGACAATTGTTCAATGAAACAGTGAGGTTTTAACACAGATAATATTAAACAGATGCTTGAATTAAAGGTCCAGTGTGTAACAATTAGGAGGGTTAATAAGCTTGAATCGACGTACTACCCCTTAGTATGTTTTTGTAAGTGTATAATTGCTTTGAAACGAAAGCCATTTGTTTTTTAAGCCTTTTATCTGGCCACCATCTTGCATGGCCATGTTTCTACGATGACCTGAGCAACAAACCTCTTTGCGTTTTGCTGTTAAATAAAATTCGGAGGAAAAAAAAATAAGTGAAACCTGTCACTGTCAACACTCTGGCTGTGGTTTGGACAGTGATTATTGGCCTTAATTGCTGTTTGTCTTGATATAAAAAGAGCTCATTGGTTGTGGAGGGGCCTCCACTGGCACACCAACACCGTCAACAGCAGGAGCACCAGCTGCGTCCTCTCTGGTCCTGTTCAGAAATAGCTTGGCTCCAGTCGCGTCCCTGGCCCTGTCCCAGTTAGCGCCGCTGCCACCAGGCAGGCAGGCAGGCAGGCAGAACCCTGCTCCACTCTCCCTGGCTCAGAGTGCCTACATCCTGGAGGACAGAGGTGTCTCCAAGGCCTGGAAACAGTGGGGCAGCAAATATGGCCGTCCCTTCCCTGTACAAACGGCTACCTCTGCCATAGACTCTCGTCTAATGAGCAAAAAAATCAAAGTGACAATATTAATAGTGTGATGGAGGGGGGGGGGTAATTACAAGGGCAATAAAAAGGGACAGAGTGAGTCCCTTCCCTAACACAGTTCAGCAGATAACTGATTACTGCTTGGCTCAGCAAGAACAACAACATGGGCCCAGACACTGCGTAGGTGTCGATCAATAGAATCCACTTCAACGTTTAAGGGGGCGTCCTGAGAAGACTTACGACACTATCATGGTCGGAAACGCATTAAAACTAGAACCAATGGCACCAGCTTGCTTAAGTTCAGTTTGGGCCCCTCGGTTCCCTTTTTAGCAACCCTCAATGTTTCTTGAAACGCCCCTAAAGACTTTATCCCAAAAAAAAACACCTTAAAATGACTTTTGAAATTGTATATACTAAAAGCCTGAACAGGAATCCATTGAAAATATTAGCAAACATCTTAAGGAATAATTTTAATGAATCTTTGAAATTCACAAAATGATCCATTTGCCCTGATGCACTTTGACAGTGAGGTGACTTTATTCAAAAAATCTAAAAGTATCTTCAAATGACTTGAAATTTTCTATAATAACACTCAGCATCACCATGAACATGAATCCATTGAAAATATTTGTAAACATCTTAAGGAATAATTTTAATGAATTTTTTTTTTTTGAGGAAATTATCCATTTGCCCTGGTGCACTTTGACAGTAGGAGGGATTTTGAGGGGACTTTGTTCAAAAAAAACAAAAAAGTATTTTCAAATGACTTGAAATTTTCTATCATAATAGTCAGCATCACCCTGAACAATGATCCATTGAAAATATTGGAAACCTCTCAAGTACACCATCCAGGTAGGAATCACCATTACCCTTGGCTCAGCTCTTCTGCACTAGCACATCCTGTCAATTCAGGTGCAGCTATCTAACTACAATACTACAATTAACTAAACTTCTAGTTGAGATATATACAGGGGCTTATTAGACAGCATTTGGGACACTAAAGCATACCACAAACTACAGGGAACTTATTCCCACATTATAAAACGTCATAAAGGTCATTGGCTGTTTTCGAACGGTCCGTTGCTGTTAATCGTGATTCCTCAGACGCATTAGTCACCCAAATCCGGCTGTGGGGATCAAAACATCCCCTATCATCTCTCTGCTGCCGTGATTCATGGAGGCAGAGGTTTGCCGCTCTCCGACTGTCTGCACACACGGCGCCGCGGGAAGAGCCCCGGTGTTCCTCTCCCTTGTTTACAGATCGACAGCATCTCTGGGAGGAAAAGGGGGCAACAGCCTGTGACAGACTGATGGATGATGTGACACTTGTGAACCGCTGTGTCATCTCTGCATCGGCGTTCACCCTTCCATCACCCGCTCACCTCAGGGGAAGGAAGGATGAGGAAGGGGGAGTTATGAATGTAGATCAAGCTTTTAGAGTTGCATCGCTCTTCCAAAAACCATTTATCCAAATGGAAAAAGAAAACGGCCGATGGCTAAATAAATAGTAGGGGAACTGTCAGCTGTCTCGGAGTTGTTTTTGCGGCCACATGACGAGGCTGCAGATGATGACGCTCTGGAGCGTGGACGTGGAGATGAGACGGCTGACAAGCAGAGGTTAAAGGGACACGGACATGCATGAATGAAATTTTTCTCCCCCGACTTCTCAACTGAAACACGGTCAATTCCGAGGTACAAACGTCCAAGTTCTGATGTCATGAAGACATCTGGAGAAGACGACCACTGCAGTGAAACGAGTCACGATGAAAAGCTCCTTATATTGACAATTAATTGGCATGAAAACAACCAAAGATTCACATAAACGACTGGAATCACCAACACCACAGCCTCAATCTACAAGACGTAAAACATTCGGCCTCCCAAATCTAATCAGATCATCTTTGAGACCGAGTGAACAATTGTGTAGAATTCATGTTCAAGAAAAAGCAACGTAATTATACTTTGTGAGCCCACCTCAACCTTGATACTGGATACTTCAGCCACAGACATTAAGTGCCAATTTTAAAGAAATGACTTCTTTAGATACTGCATTAAAAGGAAAAAACTATGAGGGGGCGCCCGAGAGCTCGACTATGTAAGACGTGTATCGTGGCAGCTCTTCGGGGATTTACAACAAAAGTCATTTTTTAATGCCTCAAGCTTAATTTATTGCACAACTTTGGTGCTGCAATTTGCTTCTACAAGTTTCACTATGTCGGCGTTCCGGTCCAAGGTGGATTCTGCCAAAACAACTCGCTCCAAGTCTCGACAGTCGCCAGATCCGGAGCTACCGGAGAAGCTAGATGCTAATGAGGCAATGCTACAGAGCATTAAATGCATGATGGAGGAGATGCGGTCTGACATCGTTGGGAAGTTTGAGACTATTATCTCAGAGACCGTGAAACGAGAGATTAAATCCGCCTTGAAGCCGCTTGAGGAGCAAGTTACGGCACAAAATAGCACCATCAACGAGCTTGAGAAGGCAGCTAATGAGCAGGATGGCCAGTTAGCCGACCTACAAGCTAATGTAGCGTCGCTGACAGCGACAGTGGAAACCGTGAAGAAGAGGTGCGAGGACCTGGAGGCTCGCTCCAGATGGAACAATGTTAGACTCATTGGTCTGCCTGAGGGGACAGAGGGTCCTCGCCCAACAGAATTCATCGCTGGCTTTTTACAAGAGCTACTGGGCCTGGAGGCTGAGCCACTACTTGACCGGGCACACCGCACGCTGCGCGCTAAACCTAAACAGGATGAACCTCCTCGCCCGCTTGTCATCAGGTTGAACCGATTTCGGGACAGGAATCTTATTCTACAAGGTGCGAGTAAAACCTCGCCTCTGATGTTCAACGGGAAGAGGGTCCACATATTCCCAGACTTCGTGCCGGCGGTGGCTAAGCAGCGAGCGGCCTTTTCCGTTGTGAAGAGGGAGCTCCGTGGACACCCTGATGTAAGGTTCGGTCTCCGGTACCCAGCGATTCTACATATCACTCTACCAGGCGGTCAAGTGAAGAAGTTTGATAACCCAGAGTCTGCCATGGACTTTGTCAAGCAGAATAAATTTAACTGAGCTAAACTAGCTGCACAATTGCGCTAAGCTAGCCGCTCAGTTACATAACTGTTCGCGGCTGCTAGCTGCTCATTGCTGTGGACTACATTTCTTAGTTTGCATTTGCAATGTTATTGTTCTATATAATGTTACGGTAAGCTGTGATTTTTGTCATGTTCGGACACTTCTATATACAGATGTATGTCTTATATTTATATATTTATATAGATATATTTTTATTTACTGTTATTGGACTACTCAATCTGTATTTTGTTAATATTTAATAGTTTTTACCTCTCAAGTTGGTTTACAATTTTTGCACAGTTTTATACAATGTTGCACTTTACAATTCTATTTTTGTGAGGCATTTAAACAAGTCAATTTTATCCCTGAAGCCCACTCATAAGTAGGTAAGGTCCACTTATGACGTTAAGTTTGTGTTGTGTAAGGGGGGGTAAGTGGGCATGCACCCTATTATGGGGTGCTTCTGCCAGGGGTGGGGTGGGGTTGGGGGTTGTGTTTTTGATGTTTGGTTCTTTTTTGTGGGGTTGGGGAATGGTACACTCTCTTATACAATGTTTGTTTGTTTTATTGTTTTTGAGATGAAGCAGGAACGTTTATTATTAATACATTTTGTTTATTGGTATTTCTATGAGTCTATCTAATGTTCAACCAGTGACCTTGGGCTGTGATGTTAAGCTCACAAGTCTGAATTGCAAAGGCTTGAACAACCCAATTAAGCGTAGCAAAGTTTTGCATTATTTACAACATTTGAATTCACATATTATTTATTTGCAGGAAACTCACTTAAAGAGTTCAGATAAAGCCAAATTGAGGAGGGGTTGGGTGGGGCAGGTTTATCTTTCTTGTTTTTCAAGCAGAGCGAGGGGAGTAGCAATAATTCTACATAAATCTATTCCTTTTATTCATGTTAAAACCATTACAGATCCATCAGGCAGATACTTGATTGTTATAGGTCAGATTCATGATACTAAACTAATATTGGCAAACGTTTATGCTCCAAATTGGGACGATGACAATTTTTTCAGACATTTTTTCTCATTATTACCAGACCTTAATTCATTCAACTTGATATTAGGAGGAGACTTTAATTGCTGGATTAACCCTCACCTTGATAGATCATCCTCTGCCCTGAACACTCTTTCAAAGTCAGCCAAAGTTATTAGACATTTTATGGAAGAATTTGGAATGATTGATCCCTGGCGCACCTTCAACCCGTTAAAAAAACAATACTCCTTTTTTTCACCAGTCCATCATACATATACTCGTATAGACTTCTTTTTAGTACCCAAACGACTCTTAAATTTGATCTCTGCATGCAAATATGACCCTATCATAGTATCTGACCATGCTTCCATTTCTATGAATATTCATTTGGAAAAAATGTTGAAACCACGTACATCCTGGCGTTTGAATTCTCAATTGCTTTTGGAAGAAGGATTTGTTAAAGTTATACGCGATCGCATAGATTTCTTCCTGGAAACCAACAGGACCCCTAATATTTCTCCCTCGCTGTTATGGGAGACTATGAAAGCATATATTCGAGGTGAAATAATTTCGTTTGAGTCACACAAAAAAAAGATTTGGAAAGGAAGGTTAAATCAATTGGCCCAGGAAATATCGGAATTGGATCTAGATTATTCAATATCAAAATCTTCAGATGTTTATAAAAAACGAATGACACTGCAAACCGAATATGACTTATTAACGACACAACACACTATGGAGCAGCTGTCACAGTGCAGGTCAACGTATTATGAGCATGGAGACAAACAAAGTAAATTATTAGCCCACAGACTTCGTCAAATCATGTCCTCCCAATTAATCCCTCAAATACAGACAGAATCCGGTCCAACTTCTGACCCGCTTGAGATCAATAATTGTTTCAAGGATTTCTATGAATCATTGTATGCATCTGAAGTAAATCCTACGGTTACTGAATTGGATGACTTTTGCGATAAACTAAACATTCCCGTTTTGGACCCAAACTTAGCTCAAGTATTAGAAAAACCAATTACAATATTCGAACTTAAGGCAGCTGCAACCTCACTACAAACTGGTAAAAGTCCAGGACCAGATGGCTTTCCAGCCGAATTTTATAAAATATTCTGGGAGAAACTAGCCCCATTATTATTAGAGGTCTTTATAGAATCTTTTGAGCGTGGCTCCCTTCCACAAACATTATCCCAAGCCTGTATCTCCTTATTGTTAAAAAAGGGTAAAGATCCTCTACTCTGCAGCTCATACCGACCAATAAGTTTACTTAATGTAGATTTTAAAATACTGTCTAAATTACTAGCTAGACGACTAGAAGCCACACTCCCATCCATCATCTCATTGGACCAAACAGGCTTTATCCAGGGAAGGCATTCCTTCTTTAACCTTAGGCGGGTGTTCAATATAATCTATAATCATAACTCTTCCTCTTCCACTGAAGCTTTAATTTCGTTGGATGCCGAAAAGGCATTCGACAGGGTGGAATGGAATTATTTATTTTTTATTTTGAAGAAATTTTGTTTTGGATCTAAATTTATAAACTGGGTTAAGCTGCTGTATTCTTCACCACAAGCTACAGTGAAAACCAATGGCTTAACTTCGTCCCCTTTTTCACTGCAACGATCCACGAGACAGGGATGTCCACTCAGTCCCCTCTTGTTCGCTTTGGCTATAGAGCCTCTAGCTATTGCCATTCGATGTCACCCTAAATTCACAGGAATTACTAGAAATGGAGTGGAATCCAAACTCACTCTCTATGCGGATGACCTGCTTCTTTTCACTGCAAATGTATCTCATTCTATTCCAATAGCACTCTCTATCCTTGACTCATTTGGTAAAATCTCAGGTTATAAAGTGAATCTTAGTAAGAGCGAGCTATTTCTCATTAAGGGATCTTCTGGAAGCTACCCCCTACAAAATTTACCATTCAAATTAGCCAGCTCTGGCTTTGACTACCTAGGTATTCATTTAACTGATTCTTATGAAAAACTGTTCAAGAGAAATTTCACTTCACTAATGACGCAAATTAAGAGTGACTTTGATCGGTGGTCTCTTTTACATTTATCTGTGGCCGCCAGAATCAATACAATAAAAATGAATATTTTGCCTCGTTTTATGTATTTGTTTCAATGCATACCGATTTTTATCCCTCGCTCCTTTTTTCGTAAACTCGACAGCATTATTTTGGATTTTATTTGGAATAAGAAGAAACCTAGGTTATCATTACAATCACTTCAAAGAACTAAAGAACTGGGAGGGATGGCTCTACCAAACATGCTATTTTACTATTGGGCGGTGAATATAAGGAGTTTAAATTTTTGGATTCAGTATAAGAACTTGGAGGCTCCGCCTATGTGGTTAACTATAGAAGCTAACTCTACACATCCGGCCACATTGCAGTCTCTATTACACTCACAGCTCCCCTCCTCTGTCTCCATGTATACAAAAAATATAATTGTAGTGTCTTCATTGAAAATATGGGCCCAATTCCGTCGCTTTTTTGGTTTCCAATCACTGTCCACTAAATCTCCTCTGATTGGTAATCACCTATTTCCTCCCTCCTTGATGGATAATGCTTTTTTATTATGGGATCGATTGGGAGTGAGGTGCGTCAGGGACTTATTCATAGACGGGATATTTGCTTCTTTCCAACAATTAGTAACCAAATTTTCTTTGCCAAAAAGTCACTTTTTTAGATTTCTCCAAGTGCGAAGCTTTGTCTCGAGTACATATGCTTGTTTCCCGGCTTTACCTCCTGACTCTGATTTGGACAGCTTCACGAATGCCCTCTCATCTCTTAAAGGGGCTGTGTCTGCTATATATTCCAACATTCATAAACTCAGATCAGGCCCCTTGGAAACCTATAGAACAACTTGGGAAGTTAGTCTTGGTATAGAAATTTCAGAAAGCATGTGGAGTGAGGCTTTACGCAGAGTGCACAAATCTTCCATTTGTGCTAAACATTGTTTTATTCAATGTAAGGTTTTGCATCGTGCTCATTATACAAAAGAACGTCTGTCAAAAATGTTCAAGGATGTGTCACCGTCTTGTGATCGCTGTCATCAAACCCCCGCTGATTATATTCATATGTTCTGGCAATGCCCACATCTCTCTAAATACTGGCAAGAAATATTCTCCACCCTATCTACAATTACAGGTGTAACAATTTCTCCAAATCCATTTACGGCTGTTTTTGGGGCTGTGCTACCCCCACTCAGCCTCTCCTCCTCGCAAAAAGATACCTTGGCCTTCACCACCCTTCTTGCCCGAAGGTTAATTCTATTGAGATGGAAATCGGTTCCACCTCCCACACATTCGCAGTGGCTTAAGGATGTCCTACACTTTCTAGGACTTGAAAAAATTCGGTGGTCACTTCGTGGACAATCGGGAAGGTTTGACAGGATTTGGAGCCCTTTTTTTGTCCTAGTTAATGACACGCAATCTACATTTACACCAGACTGATTGGGTGAATTAATATAACATTGTACGCTAAGGTCACTTAATGATACGTTTCATCTTGCTCATTTAAAATGTTTTATTTTTTCTTTATTTATTTGTTTGTTTTCTTTTTCATTTGAAGCTGTCTTTCCACACTTTGTTTATCTCAATTTTTTTTTTTTCTGTTATGTGCTGGGGGAGTGTACCGAAAAGGGGAGGGGGGGATGGGATTATTTTGTCTTCTTTTTTGCAGATTCTACCCTATTGTTGTATGGTAACATTGTTCTGCATTCTGCATTTGTGATTGTTCTCTGCAAATAATAAAAAGAAGTTTAAAAAAAAAAAAAAAAAAAGGAAAAAACTATGATTACTATGAAAACCGTGATTCTATTTTGACATTCAGCCACAAAGATTTTATCAGACTCGTCATGAAGACTCTGAGAACATCACGTTTCTGGTCCACTTTCTTTAAAATGTTACAGGCAATATTTAATTAAAACTTGGTTTGGTCAATGAGTGACACGAGTAAAAACTCAATTGGTTTCTCGATAAGGCCCGTCAGCGTAATAGGGCTGTTAGAATTTAAATTAAGAGCTTAAACTCTCGGGCACGTCCGCCAATTTCCCAGATCTGTAAAGCGAGGCAAAACAGCTCTTAGTAATGTTTTGTGTGTGTGTGTGTGCCACTGGATGGACGGACGGACTAATCTTCTTAGATCGTCATCTCCTGAAAACCCTCCAACACCAACCACGCGTCTCCGTGAGAGACGGCAATTAGGGAAGCACTGGGCTCGGATTCAACACCGAATTACATATTACATTAATCACACCTGAAGAAGACCACCGATCTATATCTGTCTTCTAGAAACAGTTCACGACGACGAATCTCCTGTTTTGTCACGTCGTTGCAGAAATAGCATTTTACAGGCAGGTTTTTAGTGAGAATTATTGGAAAGATTTTTGATCTACATGAGACAGAAATCATTAAAAATGACTTATTTTGGTTTGTGGACAAAACAAGACATTTGAGAACATCATCATTTCAAGGTTTGATTGACATTTTCCAACATTTGCTGACGTTTTTGGACCAAACAAGTAACCGATTAATTAGGAAAACAATTGAAAGATAAATTATTCCTTTACATGGTCAGCAGTTATAAATATTTCCAAGACAATGAGGCTCTGTATCTACTTTTCCTCCCTCCATCTTTCTGTATGTTGTGTTGAGTATTGCCACACTGGGAATTTGCCGGCTGACTAAAAAGGAAAATGTAATTTTACAGAGTCGACGGTCGATATAAATTACTAAAAGAACCAAAAATCTATGAACTCCCAGGCGTTAAAACAGTCAGTAATATAACCGCATTTAGTCGGATAATTGATTGAACAGATGAAGCCTTTTCTGTGTCGTCAATTTTATAAATGTGGTTTTTTTTTTTACCTTTATTGACGTCGTTATCTCTTGTATTTAAGCCCGGCTTAAATAATGTGGAAAACTTTACCCTGTAATGTTTCCCCACCACTGAGTCTGCTAATGGTTTCTATTGTTATGGTAAAATTGAGTTCAGAAGATTAATTTGAGAGCTTAGACATGGTGAGGTAGGTAAATTCTCTACACTGAGTGTAGAAGCTGTGATATTATGGTCTGTCAAACAAGCAGAGGAGGGGTATAATTTTAAAAAGGTACAGCGTACAAGCAGCAAGACTATCAGACCTGATTGAGGGAGCGTTTGTGTGTATACAACGGCAGCGCAGGGGTGAGCGGGGATAAGAAGTGTTTAACTGCTGAGGGTTAGGGTTCTGAACGTTTCTGTGAACGGCTCTTTGTTATTTTAGTGAAACTCCGACCCGTTTCCCGCTTTACTCGCGCAATGTTGCTGTTGCCTCCTTCTGCAGTGACTAAAAACAAAAGAAATCACTTGCTGCTCAATCACCCTTGTTTGACCTCATGTGACAATAGTTTGAACTACAGCTCACTACAGCTTCAATGGCGTGTAGCTCATGGATGTTTCTGTTTGAATTTCGTAGGGTTTTTCAAAATAAAATTACTAAAAAATAAGTATGTAGTTAGCAAACAACAAAATAGAAATGATTGCAAAAGTTGTGATGAATTAAATAATTAAGGCTGCAACGCAAGTAACGCAAGTATTATCTTGATGGAGTGATTAGTTCGTTGTTTGGGCCAAAAAATGTCAAATCTCTAAATGGTGATGGTCTCAAATGTCTTGTTTTGTCCACAAACAAAAATTCAGTTTAAGTGATTTCCTTTCTTTATCCACAATAGAGAAGCTGCAAAAATCAGCATGCTTGTTTAAATTATTAAAGAAACCACTTATTAAAGTGGTTCAATGTCTGTTTGAATTTGTTGTATTTGAATTGTAATTTGTATTTTTAAAACATATACAGATGGTGTACAAATCTTTAATCAATTTTAACAAAACTGTAAAAATACTACTCGATGTGAACAGCTACGCCGTTGTGTCCTTTAACTTCAAGGTCCGTCAGAGCAACACTGATCCTCTCAGAAGGTCGTTCTGGGAGAAAGTGAGCCATTTTCCCTCTTATCAGTACATCCAGGTTTCCAACCAGCCTTATCGCTGCCACTCTCCCTGGAGATGTTTGGGCATCGAAGCCTCCACAGCGACATCGACAAATCACATGATCACACATCGACCCGTCTGTCAGTCCACTCGCTCTCAGGTGTGTTGATAAATGGGACGAGCGCGTCCGCCTGAGAGCACATCATCCTGTTACAGGAGCCCAAAATGGCTGCCCGTGCGTGCCTCCCGGCGACGGTATCGCCAACTCCACATACAGTACAGACAGTGCCTTAAAGGTAAATACGTAATCTGGCTAGTGGGTACACACCGTGGTTCAATAGCCCACGAAATGACCCTTGAGATCATGAGATATTTTCTGTGCTCACCCGAGGGCAACAGATCCTGACCCCACGAGAAAATAAATCAATGCACAAGGTGTGTGGATTTCATACAACATGTTATAAGAGGGGAAAGAAAGTGTTTGTGCCTTTAAGTCTTACACAGGCGTCGTCTCATATATCATTCAAGGTCACGGTCAATGCAAAAGGAATCAACAGTCTATATATCTTTGTCATCTTGGGCGTCTTCGTTGCATTAATTACAGAGGCGGTTCATCGAGTCCAAACTAATTTTATAATCTCACACTCCTGTAACATTAATATTCCACCATAAAACCAACATCTATGAAAGTGCAGCTCTGACTGGCATTGGTTCCATTATAGAAATCAGCAAATATGGGTGTTTTTTCCCGATGGCCTACGCCAATTTTTAGAAATAAGGACCGCCAATGGTCGATAGCTGATGCCAATATTTAATTAATTTCCTTTTTTTCGACAGCTCATCGACAAGCATAACTGTTAGTTAAAATAAAAGTTCTACATACTGACAAACTGGGTACATACGGTCCCATATGGTCTAGCGGTTAGGATTCCTGGTTTTCACCCAGGCGGCCTGGGTTCAACTCCCGGTATGGGAACTTTGGATTTTAAACCAGCCCATGGCGAAGTGCTTGTAATTGGCAAAAAAAATTAAAAATAAACCTTAAAGTTAAAGGCATATTGATATAAAAAAAAAGGAAATGCGAGGACATTTAGGAATCATGTGACAACAATATCCGTTCCTTCTGCTTCCACATTTCACTGTATTGGAAAATAAGCGTCAATCAAACTTGATCTTTTATTATCAACATATGCCGTACCTTCTTATCCTTCTGTGGTGATCCACACTTTTGCGCCACCTAGTGTTTATCGCAGTGAATACTTAATTTACAGGAGTTGGTGGAAACACAACTGGAGTTTGTCCCATATGGTCTAGCGGTTGGGATTCCTGGTTTCCACCCAACTCCCGGTATGGGAACTTTGAACTTTAGGGCAAACAATGGCCAATTGGAAGTAGAAACTGGATGGGTTGTTGTAGTGGAGGATGGGTTAAATCCAGAGAAGGAATGCTAAAGGACTAATTGTCTTGTTTACCTCCATCACAGATTAGTTTTCAGTTGTCATTTTAAGACTTAGCTTACCTACCTTATCCTTCTGTGGTGATCCAGACTTTTAGCTTGTCCAGTCATGCAGCCTGTGATACTCTTCCTCCTGTGACTGACCTTTGTAAGAAAATTAAGAAAAAGATACCCAGCGAGATCCATCAATGCCAAACTTTTATGCATTTATACATGAGTTGTAACTCGTGTCATCAATCAAGTTCATTTTCTTGTGGATAACGCTAAAGTTTTGCAAGATCGAGGTGTCAGGATGGACTTCTTTCACACCAAAAACAAAATTGGTATTTTCAGTGAAATATCCCACAAACTTAAAAGAAATTTGAATCAAACTTTGCAAATCAATCACAAAATCTGGGATGAAACCCAGCCACACTTTTTTCATTAATCCCATGATGTTCAACCATATAAACTTTGACGATGACATTAGAACAAACACCGCACTCCCTTTCAATGGAAGTAATTGGAGCAGCAAAGAGGCAAACCAATATCTACCTCAACTTTACCTCAAGGTCAACTCCTGTGCATCTAGTTTTGGCAGATCCCCAGAGAGGAAGCTGTGTGAGGGTCTTATTCTCCTGCTGCTGTCGACACACACACAAAAAAAGGCAGATAACGACATCAATTCTAACAACAACAAAAAAAACACCAATGAAAACCACCATCTTTTGTTTTCCCAGCCTCTCAAGGTTACAGCGGGACTCATTTTCCGTACATCTCTCCACAAGTCAATTAGCCGACATGTGTGCAGGTAGGAGCGGATGCAGCGCCTGACAGATACCAAGCAAGGCCTGCACGCTGCAAATTATCCTGTCATGAGATTGTCTGATACCGCATTGTTCCAAGATCAAATCATTAAAATCCGTTCTGTGTTGCGCCGCGGCCATCGTTGTGATAGTGATTTACTACGTATCGTGTCATTTTCCCTCCAGTGGGCCTATTCTTATCCCCGGTATCATCTTCATCATGTGTTGGGAGGAAGGCAGGGAGAGGGAGGGAGGGTTTATTTTTAGTCATGGCTGTCACGTGACGTCAGAGCGAGTAGAGTCTCGCAGCTGTTTGCTACGGGTACAACATGTTACAGAACACGCGGGCAGACGTCGTCCTGAAGATCTAAGGATGCGTCGATAACGTCGGACTTAATAATTCACACAGATGGATCTGCACGTGTAGCCAAGGTTTTCAAAGAAAGGAAATGGGGATAATTTTTCTTTTCCAGAAAATACTGACATGCCGAGTTCCTCATACAGCAAAAACCAGAAAAGATTGTCTTTTCACATACATCACAGCAGTGATGTAAAGATTAGATCAGATTCCTCATTTGCAGTTCGTACATCAACATCAGCTGCTTGAGAACATCTACCCCTCTTTTTCTCGAGACTTTCACGTCCAAAGAGCTAGATTCAGATTATCAGACTGAAGAGACTCATGTTGAATATTCTCCGTGGATTTTACTATTTTTTTAAAGGCTGTGTGGAGACAGAAATATGAGCTTTGACTCCAATTTTCATGTTAATATAGGCTATCGGGCAATGTGACATGAGTGAGAACAGTCAGATGTGGCTTTTTTGCCATAATGCATGCACTAGCCAATGATGTTGTTGACCTGGAAAAGATTAAAGATCAATGGAGGAGAGCGACATCCTCTAGGGCTGCATCCTAAACACAAATTTGACGCAATAACTTCAAGTTTTGACAGATCTCCTGCATAAAAAAAATTAAATTTTCTTTGGTTGTAGATGAGGCTGATGATCCAGATTCAAGTAACTTGCAGTGAGGAGTGTGACATGTCAATGTTGATCAGTGTTTCTCAAACCTAGAAAGGATGATGTTCTCAAATGCCTTGTTTTGTCCAAAAACGATACAGAGAACCTAAATGTAGTAAAATGCATGAAGAAAAGGCAGAAAATGTGAACTCAAAATATATTAGATCAGCAGCCATCAACAATTTTCTCGCACAAGTTTTGAAAACTTCAAACATTGACTCCCAACTCAACTAAAGTGGGAGTTACCCACCTGTTTAGCTGAGAGTCATTAAGAAACAAATAAACATCTAATTACTGATTCTCCTGGGGTAGAAGGAACCTTCTGGTTTCAGAACCATTATCCTCATAAATTATGAAGTGCAACACTATGTTGTGTGAACACGGATCACTTGAAGGTGTGTGAATAATTCATCTCCACATTATGCTGTTTAAGTACCTAATGTAAGCAAAAGCCACAGATAAACCTGTCAAAGACGACTCTGACTCTTTATGGGGAGCTGTTGCATAATTTCAGATCACTTTTATTTTAGTTTCTTCCGGCTATTAACATAACAAAGACTTGTTGTTTGTTGGTCCAGGAAAGAGAGAGAAATTGTGTAATTATGAAGTTTCACTCTGCAATTAATGTTTTGAAACAAAGACGATTACATAAAGAATAAAAAAGCAAATCCGTCCACACCTGTGGAGATCAGAGCGGATCTCAGGGCCAGAACAATTCATCACTGGCTGGTTAAGCATCCAAATGACAGGAGAAACTGACACTATATAATTTTCCTGGGCAGCATTATCTATAATTTAGCTCATGATGCAACACAAAAGGACCTCTAACATCACTATTCAGCTACTTTTTCCCCTGCCAGCCTGTGAAAATGAGAAAGTTCATTCTTCTTTTTTTCCTCATAGCCATTAAATGTGATCCAGCTGCTGGTCGTGAGCTGTAATTTTCATCTCAGATCATCCACGGCTATAAGTCATGGTCAAAGGGGTAACTCGGCCCCGCAACTCCTCCACCTCAGAGAAAATAGTGCTATAGAGGTGGACTCGGGGAACAAAGGGGAAGTGCCGTCATTCTGCCGAAAGCCTGCAATTGAAAACTCTCTCTTTTCAAAAGTTTGTGGCAGAGTGCGAGAGGAAGCAGTGGCTGGAAAAAATGTGAGGTAAGGTGTCGTGACAGCTTCAAGCCTCCATAAAGTGTTGATAATGTGAGCTTCACTACCGAATACTTTGTATTCTCCTCATGTGGCTAAAAAGGACGGCACATTTAAGTAAAAAGTAATAATAGGTAAGACTTTGACATATGTGCCCTTGTGCGAGCTGCCATTTCTGTAACGAAAGGATCTTCATCGTCATTATACAACAACAAAACTACTAGGTTTTTGGAGGATCGATCAGAGCCGAGGAAACCAGAGAGCCTGAAGGAACCCCATGTACTCTAGATACAGGAAGAACCTGCAAGCTCCACACGGGAACTGGGAATCGAACTCAGCACCTTCTTGCTGGATAACATAGATAGGCGACACAGAGGGAAAAACAGATATCAGCCCCTTAACAAAAGGATAACACTATAAAGTCTCAAAAATGAAGTTCATAAACTGCTCACTCAATCCCGCACCAAAGTCCATGTCACACAGGAGTTGTTAATCCACTGATTCAGCAAGTAAAAACAAATGTTTCGTTTATTTTTCTCTGTTTTAAATCATATTTTCAGATTTAAATAATCACAACCGAACCTTCATAACCTCTATTCTTTTGTACCGGTCTCATCTCAACACCCAACCTGTTTAAAAATCATTTTTTAATGCATCATTACTGACACAAAGAAGTCCCTGCAAGCCTAAAATACATATTTTCTATATTTTTCAGCTTAAAAATAAAAAGGGTCTAAGGACATCACTGACTGATACAGGCATAGATTTTCCTGAGGTGAGCTGTTTGATAAGTGGCTTGAATCTGTTTTTTTCCCCCCTCCAGGCAGTCACTGAGCAACCCTGCCGATTCCAGGCACCACAGAGGACAGGCAAAGGTCAGTCATGCGAATGCAAAAAACGCTGACTGTGTTGTCATTACCTCACACAACCACACACTTCAAGAAACTCAACTAAAATATTCCTTACCTCTCGCCTGGCATTTGCAGACAGACTCTTATCTTCTTCTTTTTTTAACGCCAGGAGGTTTTTTTTTTTTTTTTTACTCTATCTATGGCTTTCTTTTACTCTGAAGGCCATAGCTGTCCTTGAGGCTGAGACCATGCCCCTGAATTTAATATGAATATATTTAGAACTGCTTGTTAACAGAAGGTTGTACAACAGTAGTTTGTATACCTGTAATATAGTTACGCTGCCATCTTAGTCCTTTTTTTAAAAAACGAAATGCATTAAAAAGAAATGCCATCATTAAAAAAAAAGGAAATTGGTAATGCATTGCTAAGTTACACGGTGAATAACAACAAACCTCTCCGCTTGTGTTAACGGTCATTAACGGTTCAGTGAGGAGGCCGGCGGAGAACAACGATACGTCACTTATACAATCACTTGAATAAATTGTGTCGCGCAGCGTTAACTTCCGAGCACAGTGAGGCGTATGAAGACTCAGTCATCCACAAACGTATGTTAGAGTTCGACGTAAGTGTGCATTCATAGTGAACCTTTTGTGACGATTACAGGATGATGTGCCGCTGGGTTAAATGCACATGGATATGCAGAGCCACCGTCAGTGTCAACATCCATCCCTCAGTCACTGAACATGTGCACAATAACCTCTTCTCTTACTTATTTATCTCTCAGCAGCCGAGTCTGACCGAGTTGGCCAATCACTTCCACAGCATGGACCGCTGAGAGTGGGAGAGCCGATTACAGCTCATCTCTCCGTTAGCTGGAGTCGCATACTGAACAGAGCCCACGGTCGAGTGGCTGCCACGTTCCCCCCCTCACCTGAGTGAAAACCAAACAGCTATTTGTTCTGATCTTAAGATCAAGTGAGATGAATTATTCAGCCTGTTTACAGTCGATATTCACACACACACACACACGGGAGGTAACAGTAGAGGCGGAAAACAGCTTTTACGGCAAAAGCCATGTGCGTGGATTCACCGTGAAACCACGTGACCGACTGCGCCCGCTATCCCACGTCTGCAGCCGCACGTCCATTGTGCAAAAACTATTATAGATGTGTCGTCTCCCCCCCCCCCCATACACTCCGAGCTGAGCTTATCCTACAGATTTCGCTTCACTCCTTGGATCCTATAGACCCCGATCCCCCAGCATGCACTGCAAATCCTCAAGCTGCCATAACCTGATTAAAAGCAACGGGAGTTCCGCAGCCTCGCCTCGACTGTTCGAGAGAGTAGCACTCCACGTCTTTTTCGTATGTACTGTGCAATGACTTTGGCTGCTTTTGTGACACGAACAGCACGCCGAAACACCTTTTCCTTGTGATAAAGTGACTAAGGCGGGCTGTAAAAGCTTTAAAGAATGGACGTCATGCGGAGAGGTCACTGAGAGAACTGCCAAATCCTGAAAGCATCCAAAAGTAAGAACATGAAGGCTCAGAAATGAAAGGCTTCTTTGTAAAAAAAAAAAAAAAAAAAAAGTGATGAAAATGCACGTACCCTGAAGTCAGAGGTAGTTTTCTAATTTTAGTAATATGCCCTCCAGTACTAGCTGCAACAACGTGCAAATAACATGCTCTTTTATTTCTCCCTGGGCAATTCACTCCCATCTACAGTATCATTTTCAACACGTCGATTGCTCTAGTTGCACATGCAACAAACGCCACATTAAAACCCTCTCAATGACAGACATTTTAATTAGGGACAATAATAATGAGCTTTGAGAGAACACAAACATTCCAAATGTTTTCATGTTCAGACGATTCTCTCAACGGGTATAAAAAAATATTTAAAAGAAAGAAAGAAAATGCCTTCTTACTGAAGTCGTAATGTCTATATTTCAAAATAACTACTTCTGAAAGGTGGTGATTTTGAAAAGGACAATGTTGCGGCGCTACACTCGGGAGAACAATTTAAAGTGTCTGGACCGCGAAAGAAAATTGAAGAAAAAAATAAACAGAGCACAAAGAGGAGTGGAGGTCATCTGTGCCAATTATTTGTTAGACCACGCCCACTGTACTTGGATTAGATCTTATGAAACATCATGTTCACTCATGGGTTTGGACAATTTCCAGTGAGACAACACACTTTACTGTAAGAAGTATGGCCTCCATTAGTTTTTTTGTGAATATTGTCAATGATGAGGTTATCTTTGTCTACCTGTTGCCTGTTCTGTGATGAATTACAGACCAAAAGTTCAAGAAAATCAGAAATATTCAAGTTGCAGATAAAGAGGTATCCTCTCGTTTGAGTGAGGATAGGGCTCTTTATTCTGCATTTGAGGGTAAACATGACTCTCTACTAGCCAACAAATGGCCACAATGTATTGAGAAAGAACCACAAAGCTTAACAAAGTGCTAGTTTACATAAATAAATATAGCCATTGCATCTAAATCAACCACACGACAACAGTAACACACAACAACCAGGGGCCTAAAAGAGATGATCACAGCCTCTACAATGGGAACACAAAATTCTACATGAAAATTGGGAAATTCTGCTTTTAAAACATGGCCAGCAGACTTCAAACAATCGACAAAACAAATAAACGTGGACTTAAAAGTAATTTCACTCACACTAAAGTTAACAGTATTAGCAGGAATCAACCGGAAATTGTATAATTACCTTGGTGTTGGAGCACTTAGCATCTTAGCATCTTAGCAGAATCCTCACAGAAGGACAGCAGGAGAATGGAACAGCAGCATGGCGGCCGTTTGGTCACAGTAGAAAAACCACCGGTGAAAAATAAATTCCATGGAGTTTTCTTCGGCTTCTTCTTTAGTTTTAGAGTGTTGAATTTTATTTTTACTGTACATGAACTAAGCAAAGGTTTTGCTAATGTGGTTCACAGTCACCGCTGCGATTTCCAACCTAAAATGGCTGCCGTGTTAAGGGGCGTGTCCAGCGTTTAGCCTACATCTTATGCTGTAATTAGCTCGCTAGTTAGCTAACAGGTGTAGCAACGGTGCTAACGTTAGCAGCAAAAAATATTATGATTATTAGGGGATAAATTCAGTATTATAGTTGACAAAAATATAGTTGAATGCTTCAGGACAGCGGTCTCAAACCACTTGATAGCAAGCTATAATGAGTTACATCCGTATGTTCGTTTATAAAATAAGCACATTTATACTGAGATAGAGCTCGCTAGTTAGCTAACAGGTGCGGCTAACCGGTGCAGCAACGATGCTAACGTCAGCAGCAGTAGCAGCAAAAAGTGATAACAATTATTATGGGATAAATTCAGTGATATAGTTTATTAAAAAAAAGTTGAATGCTTCAGGACAGAGGTCTCAAACCACTTAATATCAAGTTATCGTTTCTTTATGTTCATTTTATAGCATGTAACATATAACACATAGCATAAAACACATTTATATTGAGATAGATAGATGGATAGATAGATAGATAGATAGATAGATAGATAGATAGATAGATGATTATTTATTACTCATGACAGCTTTTGCACTTTTGCTTTATTTATTTTATACAATGTAAAAACATTATTACAAAAATAAACAGAACAAAACAATGATCGTCGCCACATATTTTCTGTCAAATTTTCATTGAATTATCATAGATTTTTAGAGAGTTTTATTCTTGTGATATTTTCTTAAATGCCAGAGAAAAAACATTTAGCCGAAGCGCGTCATCCTGTCACTTTACATCCTCACCTGCTAACATCCATCCATTTAGCTGTTGCCTAGGCAACGAGTAGAAATTCTCTGTTTTCTAAAAAAATTTAGTTGGCTCTGTGATATTATAATAACGTGTCATTTCATTCTAAGAGACTGAATACATCTTCGGGAGCTTGTGTCCACATAGATGTACTATATAAATCACAAAATAAATGAATATATCAAGTACCTTAATGAGGTCTGGCATTTTTTTTTTTTTTTTTTTTACATTTCACCACAAAGAATAATTCAAGTCCATATTTGTGCCCAATAAGCAGTGATCAAAGCAGGCAGGTGCAAGTGCAGGTGGTGGAGGAGTAAAACAGCGTGGACAACAAAGGCTTCTGTGAGGACGAGGCCGTCTTTCATCTGGCTGAGGCTGGAGGAGAGAAGAGAACATGCGTGAGAGCATCATTACAAGTCGATCTACACTCCTTATCTAATCACTAATGGCTTTGGAGAGGAGTTTCACAATGCTTTTCACCCCACAACGCTCACCCCCCCCCCACTCACAGCCTGCCATTATCTCAACTCCACCACAAAATGTGCTTTTTTTTTTTCTTTTTTTTCCCTCGGTCTCTTCATGCCCCAGATACTGTATCTTTTCCTCCATATGTGCCACAGTCGGGATGACATTTCTCCCGGTGACGGATGCCACAGTGGACCGGCCGGTGATTTTAACATCTGATGTGACAGATTCCAGACTTGCAGATAATCTGGGGGAAGCATCTTAATGCGCACGCTGTCCTACAATGAGACACATAATAGAAGGATAATGACATTTCGGTTCGGAAGCTCTTCCTGTCTCTCCGTGTTAAAGGTCAGTATCCACATGTCGTCCTGAAGGCCACGTCCATACCAGGAACTGTACAGCCTTTACTGGATCTATACCATCGTGCACTCAGTGGATGATTCCTGCCATAGTGTGGGATCATGGGGGGGGGGGGGGGGTGGGGGTGGGTAGCACCACGCAGAGACGCGACCTTTTCAGCCATGTGTCGCCTGCCCGCCATGCTCTGGGTGTCTGTCTCAGCGTAAGCGCGTCTGAATGTCATGGGTTGTAAACGCTCCAGCGAAGCGAGCCGGAGAAAACCTGGAGAAACCGAAGAGCGGGGGATCACGTCAAAGGAGCGGACAAAAAAAACAATATCAACACGGACAAGCTTACAAACTTACGTTTGTGCATTATATTTCATTTTTATTACATCTGTCTTACCTGCGTCCACACAACACAAATGTTTTGGAACCAGAAACGCACAATTTTACGGCCACGAAAACAGACCACAAAAGGCCACAATGATGTCATTCAGCTGAGAGCTACTAAGTGCATCGTCTGGTGACACTGTTTACGTCAATTTTCTTGTTTTTGACAGTGACAGGACAGACGAGAGGAGACAAGGGGCCAGAATGACACGAACCAAAGGACTCGGGACTGAGAACATACAGAACAAATTAACTTAAAGGTGCATTATGTAATAAATCTAAAACAACATGGCCGTAAAATCCTCCTAATATGTCACAGAGACTCAGGAATAATGTTCATATAACAAACTGAACTCACCAACAACAACAGTACAGACAAAATATTTGCATTAAAAATAATATTTTGCAGACTGCAAATCATGTTTATGTTTTGAAATCATGTTTTGGCATGTGGCGCCACCTACCGCCGTCTACCAATCATTGCAGTCAGTAGAGTCTCAGCTGCCGAGCAACCACGGGTTGCCAGTTACGTCAGAAAACGAAACCTAAAAGTCCTCTTGTCGTGACAGACGTTAGCGCGCGTTAGCTCACGTTAGCGCATGGCGCTTGTCCATGACGACTGATTGGAGAAAGACATGTGACGTCATGTTTACGTGCCACGGCACCAGAGTCCAGGCACCGTTTACCAGTTAGCAAAGTTAGCTGCGTTAGCACATCTACAGTTGAACTGAAGCGGTCTGTTTATTTAACTAAAAGAGCAGCGCTACAAATAACCAGCGTACCTGTGTACTGCGTATGTGTGCCTCTGTTTTTAAAGTGTAGCGTTAATTTTAGAGACTCGTTTTAACAATCGGGAGTCACATAAACATGACGTCCACGCGCGTCTTTTTCCAGTCAGTCGTCATGGAAACACGCCATGCGCTAATGCCGTTAACGTGCCCAGCACTCGTCTTTAACCCTCTGATATTCAGGCCGCCTGGATTTATTTTTCGTTTCCGTTATTTCGTTAGCTTTCGTTAACCTCGTTAACAACACAACCAGAATTTCCCGACGTGGACGGGAAAGCTCATTCTGAAAGCCTCCGCAGATATTTTCACGTCGCGTAAAACATGACGTCACGACCGTCTTCTTTCCGGTCAGTCGTCATGGAAACACGTACGTTAACCCAGTCGTTAGCATTGACACCGTTTAACGCGCGGTTCCACGTTCCATCTACCAGTGAAGTGGAAGTTTGGGTGGTTTCAAAATCGGAGCGTTGAGTCCGCACTCGACGTGGTTTGTACAAAAACCCGACTATTTTCATTTTGAAGCACTTGTACCCCGAGACAAACACACTTCTGGGTGTACGTCTTAGTGCAGTTAATGGGTTGAAACGGCCTCAAACCGCCCGCGTGACCTTAATAATCTAGTTCAGTCTATATGAGCATTGGGTCTTGGAGGTAGTAGAAGAAGACTTCCAGCAACTGAAGGTCCAAACCCTCCAGGACAGTGAACCTGTAGTCGTTCTGGAGTGGAATGAAACCCAACAAGGATAATTGCCTTGTTAGAGCGTGGCGTGAAGTCAGCTCCCCCCGGTGAGCTGCCATGGGAATGGTCATGCATATATGGATGAACCTCTGCTCTCCTTCTTCTGCTCAGCAAGCTAAAACCACCTGTGAGCTCCCTCTCTCTCTCTCTCTCTCTCTCTCTATAGCCCACACAGCTGTGGGCGGCGATGGCTGATGGATGAATGGAAGGACAAAGAGGACGGAGGACGCGGCCACATTTAGTGGCTGACAGCCATTTTTCAGAGTAAGTGCAGATGACAGATGGATGATTAGTATACGTGTCTGTGTAAACCATCTGCACCGAGTCCATTCAGCGCTCTGTTTACATACTGTCGGGGCGGAACAGAGACGCAAAACTTTGGCGTCTGCACAGCAGGGGAAGGAAATGCTGCTTCTGTACGTTCTGTAAAATATGCTTCACGGGGCTTTTTGGTTCATTTCCAAAGCACACAAATATTGAGGAAAAACCCCCAATTTAAGACCTCTTAAATACCACGTCGACGTGTGTCAGTAAATGTCCTAGTACAGTCAATCTTCACAACCACGAATAGAAAGTCTTTGACAGCTTCTTCTTTTTTAGACGATGATGATGATGATGGAGGGTCAGACTGGTGCTATTCATATTTATAATTGGCCCAAAAAAAAGTGTTTTTGAATACTACATTAAAGTTTGGCATATTGATGAAAAATTTTTTTTTGGGATTTTGGATCTATCTTTTATTATCAACATATGCTGTAACCTTCTTATCCTTCTGTGGTGACCCAGACTTTTGCGCCACCTAGTGTTTACATGAGTGAACTCACTCCGAACACTTACTTTTGATGGAAACACAAATAAACGCACATTTTTCTTTTACGGTATCGACAGAATTTGGGTCAAAACTTTTTAATGGAAACCTTTAACAACAAATGTTAATTAAATCAAATTAAGTTAGTCTAGCGGTTAGGATTCCTGGTTTTCAACCAGGCGGCCCGGGTTCAACTCCCGGTATGAGAACTTCAAGTTTTAGGACAGCCAATGGCCAAGCGTAAGGGAAACAGCTTGTGTAACCAGAGGGTTGCCTGTTTGAGTCCCCACCAGCTCAAGAAAGGGCTGCGAAACCCCTTAGAAAAGTACCCTGCTCTGGTTTAGGTCTGGGTAGTTTAAATGCAAAGGAACTTCTTAAACCGTGACACTGGATTCCAGGCACCGTTTATCCGTTAGCTCTGTTAGCTGCATTAGCTCGTTTAGCGCAGCTAGCGTGCCTACAGCCGAACTGGAGCGGTCTGTTTAATAAACGAAAAAGAGCAGCGCTAACAAATAACCAAGCGTACCTGTGTAACTGCGTATGTGTTTTTTACGTTTGACGGCGCTAGTCAATCTCCAATATTTAGCCAAATGACCCGAGTTACACACTGCAGCTTTAACTACCTCTTTTACAGGGCCATGATTTCAGGTTTTTCCAAGGGCATTTCCACACTTATTCCTGACCCTGGTCTGGTCTGCAAACACCAGAGAGATTATTTTTATTTATGTTATTTATGTCTCTGACAGATCGCTTTATGATGCTGGCGTGTGAGCGTGTGAGTGTGTGTGTGTGTGTCCATCCCAGGGGAAAAGCTCAGAATGAGACTGAGCTCAGGGCTGAACATGCACCTCTGCCTCTCCCCTGCTGACTCGCTAGTGTTGATGAGGAGGAGGAGGAGGAGGAGGAGGAGGAGGAGGAGATGCTCACTCACACACCACCCAAACAAGAGTTGTTGTTTTAGCAAAGCCGTCCCAAGACAGCAAGCAAAAAAATCACGCTAAACTCAACAACGGGGGGAACTCGCATCCAGACAGCGACGGGGACAAGATCTCCGCGTGAGGCCAGCAACGCTGTCATGGTAACAGTGCTGCGCAGAGTGACCTTCAGAGGTTGCCGATGCTCTCTCTCTCCCCCCCCCCCCCCCAGTGCTGCCTCACATTCTGCTCTGGCACTGGACTTTGTGAGTCATCGACAACATTCAAATTCACATGCTCCCGTGCTCTCCGGAGGACCAGGGGTGTGTGTGGGCTCATTAAAAGGGATGAGGCCGGAAAACGACGGAAATAACAACAACGAGGAGAGCGTTTTCTTTTTCTGATCTCGTCAACAAACAAAAACAAGCGTAAACGAGAGGTTATGATAACGTGACGTGGAGGAAGAGGCCCGTTACGTAACGGCAAACCGACGGCTTCCGTCTGGAGGATTTGGTGCAGGATTCCCACGCTCACCTGCGTCTCCTATCTTTACCGGGGGTTTTTTTCCACCAGGAGAGCTTCAGTCTCTGAGGATCACTGAGCGAACACAATAAGCCTGGGAAGAAAAGTGTGCTTCTCTCTCTGTGTGTGGGTCACACTGGTGGTGACGGAGCTGCCGGCTGGGAACACTGCCACCAACTGGAGGAGAGCGGGAAGCGAGGCGTGCGGTGGAGGGAGGTTTCCAGGGAGGGAGGGAGGAGCGTGGAAACAGATTTCTCACAGAGTGTGTGAGAGTGAGAGAGAGAGAGGAAAGTGCAGCGAAGCACGTCGTCAACGACTCTTGTTTTAGACAAAGCGCGATGTGTGTTGCTCGAAATCCTCTTCACACCTTTGCAGTGTCACAAAATTGGAAAATATCAAGTCACCTGTGGAACAGACGGGGCTGCGAAAACACAACTGACTGCACTTTACGGACAACTGAAAGCTCAGAAAGGGTAAAAGTGATGCCACGGTGGAGCCGTTTCTAGCGGACAGGTGGGTTAGCTTTGTGCCGTTGCGATCTTTTGAGACTTTTTTGTTGTTTTTCGGTATCCAAAAGTATCCAAAGGAAAGTTATCTTCATCGAAAAAATGTACCCCAAATCCATGAATCCGTGAAGAAAAGGGTCGTGGACTTTTCAAAATTCAAAATGTAGGGTTTCTTACTGTACTTAGCATTTATTGGTGAAGTTGGAAATTAGCGTTGTGCTATATCCGCGCATATAAAGTTTATGTCCATTAATATGAATTGTGCCATCCAAATGAACTTTAATTCAATAAAATTTCATTAAAGTTTGTCCATCGTGGGCTACTGTAAATACACGGTGGTCACAATGGCGCCCCCTGTAGACCTGGGGTAAGGAAACAACTCATACAATCCGGTCATTGGACACTTAAACTTGACATAAGGAACTTTAAAACAATAACTTGTCAATAAACATGTCCTTACAAGTTTAAAGAGTGTTTTTAAGGCTTGAGACTTGAGTGTCAGGCTCTATTTTTATATGTAGAAATGCTGCCCTCTACTGGTATTTACTGTTTAGTCATCATTTTGCTCTGACTGGACGTTTGACCTGTGTGTTTGTGTTTATATCCTCCAGCCAACAGCAGCAAAAAAATCAGGGTTTCGCAGGCTAAGCTAATGGCCAACATGGTACCTCAGAAATGCTAGTTCTGTAAAGCTAAACAACAACAAAAGTCGATCAAAAATCAAGCACTGGCAAGATCTAAAGAAGGAAAAGGCTTCTTTCACATTTAGACAGGTTAGCATAAGTAGCTTGATGCTAAAGTATCCGCATTTTTACAACCAACATAGCATTCCTGCGTTAGCATGGATTGCATCGCATGTAGCATACAAACTGAGAACTACTGCTAATAACTGTAGGTTCAGATTCTGTTCCTAGACCTAAATAAGGAGGATAAAGCAATAGCTTATTAGCTGTTAGCTACTAGCTAGCTAATTAGCTAATGAGTCATTTGAAACACTGAGAGAAGCCTATTTTTACATGTTGTAATTTAGTCTGCCTTAAAACATCTGAACGAGCTGAAGCAAAAGAGTCAGAGGGCAAAGAAATGACACGAGAACGGAGAGCGAAGAGCAGAATATGAGGTTTGTAGTGTCGTCTTTTTTTAGGCTAAAAGCTCGTGAGGACGCAGGAGCAGACAGGAGTCAGTCTGATGAAAATGGGTCACGGTGATGAGGGAAAACGCTCAGATTGCTGATAAACGTCACAGCTGCTGCTTTTCACTTTCTTTAAATGGGTTCTAAAGAGAAGAAAGTCTTTAAATCTTTTAAAACCTGGTCAATATTATAGAGATTATTACAGATTTTAACTGTTATTTAGAGTTTCACAACATTTCAGTTTGATAATAATCAGCGTTGGTCGTCCTCTGCTCGTGAGTTAAATGGCGCCATTTAGTAAATGTCAAACCTCTGGACCGTCATTAGTTGACGTGAGCAGTTAGCGTCCGTCTGTCCGTGTCCCGCTGACTTTTAAAATGCAAAAAATGTGTCAAAAATTGAAGATATTTTACTCTATTTTCCTAAAGTGACAAGAAATGTTTCCATAGCGCCGATACGCTTGTGCTATCGACGATTCTTCCGTCCTATCGGGGATTTAACGCTGGGGAAGTTCTGTGGAAAGAGAGAGAGAGGAGGTTTTTAATGTTTGTGTCGCAGCCGTCGAGGCGGGTGATTGGCATGTTGAGTCATCGTGTGTGTGTGTGCGTGTGCGTGTGTGTGTGAGTCCCGTCACGTTGCATTACCGACTCAGTGGCATCATCACATCAAATTAGCCGTAATGAACACAAGCGAGTCGACTGAGGAGAGAGATAATCAAACTTTTATTAAATGACTTCATCTTCTGTACAGGCATAATGTGGTGGGAAAGAGTGTGTGCGTGTGTGTGTGTGTGTGTGTGTGTGTGTGATGGTCTAAAACCTAAAGATTATTCTCCGCAGCCCCTCACTTGAATCATCTAAACAAATAGAAAAATCACCTTCTACCAGTAAAACCTGTTTCCCTTGAGTTAAACAAAATAATAATAATATGTTCCTTCAGTTCATCATAAGGAAATGTCGCTCGTGTCGTCGCGGGTCAAATAACTCAACCTTTGTAAACAAAAACAAAAAATTATATGATCGAGGGCTGCAGCCTCAGACGTAATAGAACAGAAGCTAACGTTAAAAAATGCGTAGAAATCCGCGTTTATTTTGAAATCCCGTGAAATATCGTTATTATCTTGACGTCCATTTGAAGATTTGAGGTTAAGATTGATATTTTTCTTTTAAAGGTCCAGTGTGTAAGAAACAGTGACACCTAATGGTGACTCAGCAGATTGCAACAAACGGAAGACGCTTTAACGCCGACCGCCTCCGGTTTCTCCAGTGTGTAAAGAAACTACGGTGGCCTGTGTGAGCCAGAAACGACTTCGTTCTTCTTAAGTTTGCATCGTAAGCTGCTCTAAAAAAAAAAAAAAACTTCGTAGAAAGTCAGGCTCTTGTCTAGAGAACGTAAAAAATGACTTAAAGCGATTATACTTTTGTACAAACATACCGGAGATGAGACGATACGACGTTAAGTAACGTCACTGTATCAGTTGTCGAACGTGAAAAAGTGCAAACAAATGGTAGTGTAGTGATTTTCTGCTCATAAACACCCCCAAAATGTTACACACTGGACCTTTAAAAGGGCTTTTATTTTGAAAATACACAGTTCAAATCAGTGGGTGACACTGTGAAGTAATGAGGAAGTTAAACGTAGTTAATCTGTGTGATTGTTGTCGTGGAAATGTCAACATTTTACCCTTTAATTTCTTATAAAAGCCTCTAAAATAAAACTTTTTAAAAGATTGTATTTGTGCCTTATCAGAAAAAAAAACCATAACAATGAGCTGGATTTAAATTGGCCGACAGTATATACAAGACATTTACATTAAATATTTATACGATGACAGGAGAGCGTCAGGTTTTACAGTTTTAAACATGTAAAAATAACAATAATAATAATAATAAAAAATAAGGCCGTGGTGGATAAACGAGAGCCGAGGCAGGAAGTTTGTGCCGTGTGCAGCGTCTCTACCTGGTCAGCTGACCCACCACCTTCAGCAGAGTCTTGTTCTCCTGTTTCAGCTGCTCGTTCTCGTCCTCGATGTCGTCCAGGTCCTTCAAAAACCAGGGAGACGAGAGACGAGAGCGTAAAAAAACACGAAATATCACAGAAGATTTAGCTGGAAAGACAGAGTTAGCCACTGAAGCTGATGACGCAGGTGGTGGAGACCAAAAACAGAGCAAAAACAGATCAAATATTGGGTCTTAGATTTGCAAACCTAAAGTTTATGAGTTAATATGAGTTTTTTAACATAATGTATTAGTATTTATGTTTGTTTGCTGTAATATACAGTTTTATTTCACAGAATAAATAGTTCAGAAAAACACATTTGCTGTTCAATTTGTATTATTTTAGTTATTATATTTACAGTTCAGGCTCAAATTTAGTTGTTTTTTTAAAATAATTTTTATATCACTTTGTTATATGGAAATATTTATAATATTTTGAAAAATGCACATATAAAAATGGTATGTGAAAACTTTTACTTCAAAATATCTACATTAAAACTGCTTAACTTTTGGAATTCTTGGTCTAAAAAATCTAAAAAAAAACACTTTATAAACATAATATAAATAATATATACCTATATATTCATACATCTATATCGTAAATTGATATATTATATAATTGAAACTGACAAAACCAATAACAAATGACTATTAATTCAAAGTCGAATACAAGAAAAAACAGCCACGGTTCTCAAACTGTGGTGTGTGTACCACTAGCGGTCCGTGAGCTCCCCCTAGTGGTACTCCAGGGGAATTATGACCAGAGTGTTGAGAAAATGAAACAAATAACATCTTCATCTAACGTCTCTATACCAGTGTGTGACGTATAGAAAGTTGGTCACAGATGATATTTCTTGTCCACCTTCAGCTAAAAAAAATCAACTTTTTTTGAACAAACCTGTGAAATGAAGTCGTTTTTCTAAACAAAGGCTGAAGGGAAAATCATCGCGGACTCCTGAAAACACGCCGACCTGCTGATAACGTCTGAAAAACCGAACACGACGATGTTAAAATTCCCTGTGATCGTGATAATTGGTGGGCGTTTTGATGCTTTTCTAGGAGGGAAAACAAAACTCTCACTCTCTCCGTTTTCTTATCGATCTCGTTGTTTTCTCTGCTTCATTCTCTTCAGACCCTCGGACACAGACGACAGACGACCGAGGCTGAAGTGTTTGTGAAGAAGTGAGTGAAAAAACTCTCTCCATTCTCTTCAGACGCACAATCATGGTCTCATCCATTTTTGGTGGATAGATCAATAAAGACATAAATGTCACCACCGTCTGCGCTGACCGACAAATGTCACCAAAGCACCGGGGAGCTTTTTTCTTTCTTTCTTCTAATTTCGGGATTAAAACGCAAGTCTCGATAGCTCGTTAGCGTGCGTTTGTTGACGTCCACGTGCTAAAATGCTAACGTCATTAAACATGAAAACGCGAGCTGAACTGACTCTGTTCAGGAGGTCGATTTCCTCCCTCAGTTTCCCGACGAGGTCGTCTTTGTCCTCGTGAGCCTTCAGCAACCGAACGTTCTCCTGACGTTCTCTGGACAGTTCCTACAAACACACGGCACAGGACACGCAGGGATTAATCACTCGTTCACCAGATTAAGACCAGGGCGACACCAGGGTCGAACAATGAACTCACGATAATAATGAAGTGGTCGTTAGAGGTCGACTGAGACCGATTTTTATAAAACAGGGCTGATAATTGATGCATTTTTGGCCCATATAATATAATCCACTGTTTTAATGTGTAATCCACCATTTTCTGTCAGAATTCTGAGATTAAAGTCAGAATTTATAAGGATTTCTGAGACTGAAGTCAGAATTCTGAGAGAATTTTGAGATTTAAGTCAAATTTCTGATATGAAGAAAGAATTCTGAAATTAAAGCCAATCAATTTCTGACATTAAATTCATAATTCTGACAAAATCCTGAAAAATTCTGACAAATTCTGTCAGAATTCTGAGGTTTAAGTAAAAAAAGTAAGTTTTTTTTTTTACGCTTTCTGAGATTGAAGTCAGAATTCTGACATCATTTTGGGATTAAAGCTGGAATTGTGACAGAATATTGACATTAAATGTATAATTCTGACTAAATCCTGAAATTGAAGTCAACATTCTGTCAGACGTCTGAGATTAAAGTCAGAATTCGGAGATTAAAGTTAGAATTTTGTAGATTTCTGAGATTTAAGTCAGAATTCTGACATCATTTTGAGATTGAAGTTGGAATTGTGACGGAATATTGAGATTAAATGTATAATTCTGACTAAATCCTGACATTTAACTCAACATTCTGACAGAATATTGAGATTGAAGTAAAAATTCTGCCTGAATTCTGAGATTAAAGTCACAAAATAGACTGTTTTTCTTTGATTTTTGTTAATAAAAATGAGAAAAGTGAACTTTGAACAGTGACATATTTACACATTTTAAAAATTCAATCCAATTTTATTTTATTTTTATTTTTAAATGAGTACTTTTTTTCTCAGGTGTTTATATAGTTGGTGAACTTTTTTTTTTGTCATAGGTTGTGCTGACAAAAAGGACATAAGTAGCCTATACATTTAAACATAGTAATGGGAAAAAGCAGACTAAACCAGAAATTATTCACATTTAAGAAGCTGAAAAGTCTGAAAACCTGGATTACTCATTGTAGGCTTATGTTTGTGAGGGGTCATATTTTCCCTGTGAGCAGCCGTGTTGTGGAGACAACAGAAGGGTCAGAGGTCAGAGGTCAGAGTTCTTACCCTCTCCAGCTCCTCCATCCTCTTCTCCAAACTGCCGTCTCTGACACGATTGTGTCGTTGTCTGCTGCTCGCACCCACGTCCTCCTCAGATCCTGGTGCTGTACAACTGCTCCACACACACACACACACACACACACACACACACACACACACACACACACACACACACATTTTTAATTCTTCTTTAAATGTATTAAAATCACAAGGAAAAACAAGGTTGAAGCGACATTTCTCTTCATTTTCCACCATTGAAATTGCTCCGCGCTCACGGCGAGGCTGTTTGAAGGCATAAATCACGGCCACATTATTAAACTTCAATGGGATGACGCATCCATCATGAAAAGAACAGGTGGGGACGTCTTCTGTGAGCTCGCCCTTTCAATTAGTCGACCATTATTAACAGCAGTCTCCCTGCTTTTGCTCCGTTAATGGAGGAAAAGGTTGCGAGCGGCTGCCAAACTTTAGAGAATGGGATTCTGATTAAGAAACAACTTGTATAACACGGCTTCAAATGAACTCTGAGAGTGAAAGTGGAAACTTTTTTTTTTAAAGTGCAGCTCGAGCAGAAGCTCATCTCCTGTGAGTCTGAGGCAGAATTTATTCCCTTCTCCAGCTTATTTCTAACAATTATTGAAATATTAGGCTTGGAATGAGTTGCAGTGAGAGCGGGAACAAACTGTTCCCGGGGAAATCAAACAGTTTCGGGGAGGCTGCGAGACTTCAGCGACTCTGAAGGAGGCTGTCAGCGTTAGTGAAAAGCTGCCGGCAAAAGACAAAAGACAGATATAACTCCTTTGTGCCGTCTGCACGCTTTTTTTTTAGCATCTGCCAGATATGACGTTCCCATTATTAGACTATTTTACAAAAGTCCTTTAACTCTGTGGCTGCAGAGGAAGTGGTGGGCAGCGCAGGGATGTTACAACACGGGGGGGAAAAGTGACGGATGTAACAAGAAAAAAAGATCCTGAGCATCTTTGGATGTTTCTATCAGGATTCAACAACCACATAGAAACATCCAGAGATGGGAGACAGTCACAAGAAAGACTCAGGTCTTAACCTTCAAGTCTCAGGTCTTAACCTTCAAGTCTCAGGTGTTAACCTTCAAGTCTCAGGCCTTCAAGTGTTAACCCTCAAGTCTCAGGTCTTCACCTTCGTGTCTCGGGTCTTAACCATCAAGTCTCAGGTCTTCAAGTGTTAACCCTCAACTCTCAGGTCTTCACCTTTAAGTCTCAGGTCTTCAAGTGTTAACCTTCAAGTCTCAGGTCTTAACCTTCAAGTCTCATGTTTTCAAGTCTCAAGTCCTAACCTTCAAGTCTCAGGCCTTCAAGACTCAGGTCTTCAAGACTCAGGTCTTAACCTACAAGACTCAGGTCTTAACCTTCAAGTCTCAGGTCTTAACCTTCAAATCTCAGGTCTTAAACTTGAAGTTTCAGGCCTTCAAGTCTCAGGTCCTAACCTTCAAGTGTCATGTCTTCAAGTCTCAAGTCCTAACCTTCAAATCTCAGGTCTTAAACTTGAAGTTTCAGGCCTTCAAGTCTCAGGTCCTAACCTTCAAGTCTCAGGTCTTAACCTTCAAGTCTCATGCCTTCAGGTCTCAAGTCCTAACCTTCAAATCTCAGGCCTTAACCTTCAAGTCTCAGGTCCTAACCTTCAAGTCTCAGGTCCTAACCTTCAAGTCTCAGGTCCTAACCTTCAAGTCTCATGTCTTCAAGTCTCAAGTCCTAACCTTCAAATCTCAGGCCTTAACCTTCAAGTCTCAGGTCCTAACCTTCAAGTCTCAGGTCCTAACCTTCAAGTCTCAGGTCCTAACCTTCAAGTCTCAGGTCCTAACCTTCAACCCTTAGGCCTTCAAGTCTCAGGCCTTCACCTTCAAGTCTCACTCCTTAATCTTCAAGTCTCAGGTCTTAACCTTAAAATTTGAGTAGTAATAACTACTCAAATTTCACATTTAAGGACCTTAAATCTTATCCTCTTAACTTTTCCTCTTACTTTACATTCACCAACTCCCATTTCAAACAAACTGTTTTTAACGTTACACACGCACTCATGAATATTTCATGTCACACAGCGAAAGCTTCACGTGCTTAAAAAGGAGAGTGGGACGATTTACACGGTTTGGGATTTAAGGAAGATTTCTGGAAACGTTTAGACATTCACGCAGCATTAAGTCACAGCGCCGACCACACACTGGATTATCTGTAATTGCTGCAGAATTTCCACTCAACCTCACAGTTTTGTTAAGTAATCATTTTAAGGTGAACGTGGGGGGGACGATGTGAACACGACGCAGGCGATTTAAGGCGGCAAATATGTTAAACTTTCTATACCGAGTCTACGTTTCTGTATTGATGCTCCCTCACACACACAGACACACACACACACACACACACCTTGACATTTACAGAACAGCAGCGGTGGACGTTGCTTTTGATCAGGCAGCAGCGATCCTTGAAACGCTCTCCTCTGCTCTGAAACTCGCCTACGCGGAGATAAAGTGCGTTTCATTTGGTCTCTAAATGTGGCTCTCAAGGCTACGCTTCCATTATCACCATGAAAACACACACACACACACCCGCACACACACACGTGTGTACAGTAAATACACACTCAGGCAGCCACTCATGCGTGCATACATTAAAAACTCGCTCTGAAAGCTTCTCTTTTACCACGTTGCCCTAACTGAAGCAGCAGTGAGGCTGAAAATCTACTCCCTGCTGTTGAAATAGACTGAGGAGTGCAGGAGCGTATAAACACTGGGGGATAATACTGAAATAAAATCAGTGCCATTTGCATGCCGAATTGACCGGAGAACATAAATAAGCCGTATAACGTCTTGACGGAAAGTGGGCGGCGCGTTTTTAATGACAGAAAAGACAAGGGAATATTAAAATGCCACATTTTTGACTGGGGTTTGGTGCACGAGTCGACACATCCAGGTCGAAGTGTTGCCGGCTGTTGTCACATACGACGACGACGACTATACGATGAAGGTCTAACCTCAGCGTCGGGGATAACACGGTGGGTTCTTACCTCTTGTGTCGGCTGCTCGTGCATTTCGGAGTATCCTGCAAAAAAAAAGAAAAGAAAAGAGAGAGAACAAGAAATGAGACGGGAAGTATAAACCTAACGGTGCTTTTGCACCCCATACGTTTTATATTCATATAGACAGAGTCGACGCAAAAAAAAAGCATGACAACATGCAAATTTGCATGTTGTCACGATCATAATGGCACCATTTCCCTAGTTCAGTGGTCAGCAACTGGCGGCCCGAGGGCCAAAACTGGCACGCTAAAATGAATATCTGGCCCTGTAGAGAAGAAGATCGTGAGGAACTCAGAGCCTTTATTCTGAAACATGAGGACCTGAGTCAATTCTTAGGGTCACGATTCGATTCAAAATCGATTCTACCGATTCAATGCATAGTGTGTTAAGGCAAATTATCGCAACAAAACAATACAGTTTGTATAAGATAATTTGATACTGTGATCAGACAAAGGCAAACATTTATTCATTCAAAACAAAAAAATAACTTAGGCTAGCTGCCTTTTTCTCCCAGAAGTAACAAAAATAAACTTTACACAAATATTTTTCAAAAATAGAAACTTAATTCTAAGCATTTTTGTACAATATTGAAGAGTTTAGATTAGAAGAATGACAAGGTGCTGCTGCTTTGGTTGCGTACATATATTTGAACTGTATTGAAGAATTCCAGTGACGTAATCTTGCAAAAAAAAAAACCTGGAAATGGTGATGATCTCAAACATCTTGTTGAGTGATTTCTTTGTTATGTGGAGCAAAGAAAGCAGAAAATATTCACACTTAAAGGTTAAGTAAGTAGTTTATAGTGCCATCTAGAGGAGAGGCTGAAATTTACAACAAAGAACTGCTCCTCTGCTCACCCCCTCCCTTCCCTGAGCGCTACGGTATCCTCAGCCGGTCAAATGTCGTCTTCAGCAGATGAGGTTCGTGATTTGTTCTCTCGCGTTTGTCCTTTCAGGCTCCCGTAGAAACATGGCGTCTCACTGCTAACAGTGGCTATGCAACTGCGGCCCGCGATCATGTTATTTTACATGACTTTTTGAAACACTACGAAAATGTTATACAACGACTAGACAATGCAGGAGCACATAATATGTATAAAAGAGTGGATTTTGGGTTATATAAACCCATAAATACTACACAGTGTCCCTTTAAGTAGCCGAAAAACCCGAAAACTTGTTTTACTTATTGAAAAAAAACAAAAAAAAACAGATTCATGGATTAATCACCAATTGTGTCACATGATGTGTAGATGTTCAGATTTCCATGATGGTACAGTAAAAAAACTTCGATTGCAAGGGAGTGATGTTTTTCTGTCGCGCCATTTTTAGCCCAAGGAAAGGTGCCAAAAGTTATTGATTGCATCTCTGTAGCTTTGTGAGTTTTTTTTTAATAAAAGTTTCCTGATTGTTGCCAAGTCTGAAAAAACAGTTTTTAAGAGTTTTTTCGTGTGTGGTGTCAATCCATCTGTTGTGTTCTTGTGCCTTGGGTTGTGGTCGATTCACCAAAGAGGGAAAAACAAAAAAACTCCATCTACAGGATAAAAGACATTCATCAGCAGCAGCGTTTATACGAAGCCTTCAGGTGTCGTCTGAACTCGTGTGGATCTCTGCTGCCGAGAGTTGATATCGAGACGATTGGAGGCGGCTTTGTTGCATTTAATGGCTCCTGTAGCCGCGAGTAATGAAAGGCAATCGTGTTTATCTTCTTTTGCCCATTATTGTACGATCTAAAAGGTTTGTTCAGATGTACAGACCTTGGGTAAAATGAGGTACGCGTCGTGACGAATACGCGTCTCCTCTTTCCTGAGGTCTTGTTCAGCGAAAGGGTCTCGGGGTTTGATTGAGGAGCCTTGGGTTCGCTACGATCCGTCAGAGCTCGGCTTCGACAAAAAAAAAGGGATGGAAGGAAAACATCCAGCGCCCGACGACTCGCGGCTACACGTCGTTCATTACCCGCAGATGGAATCCCGACCCTGGCGCAGACCCCGGATGGATTTACGGAGACTTACGAGGGCAGTAAAGAGATCAGTCAGCGGCAGCAGATCCTGGTTCGAGCAACACTTTAGAGCTTTAAGAGCAATGTGATGAATTTCCCCGTGAAACTGACATTCTGCAGGATTTGGCGTAATCCGCGGCAGCTGCACAGACCTGCACTCAGGAATCTGAAAAAAAATCAGATAGATGGTGCGAACTGAGCTCCAGGTTCACACTGTGGGTAAAACCCACTAAAGCTTTAGGAAAGCAGGGGGGAAAACTTTAACGGCAAATATTATTTCACTTTTAGAATATTAGAACCAGGCTGTTGAAAGTGGTCCATAATGAGAGCAATACATGATCCAGTGATCCAGTAAAAATATGTTATAATATCTGTGTAGGAGGATTTGCAGGACTTCCATTGACCAGATACAGTACACAAATCAAACAAAATACTCATAAATATATTTGTTTGTATATATGCATGACCGTTTCCACGGCAAGCTCCCCAGGGAGCCAGCTTCACACAGCCCTCTAACAAGGTAATTATCCGCGTCAGGTTTCCTTTTCCACTCCAGCGCGATGGTTGCTCCCGTCCTGGAGGGTTTGGACCTTCAACTCCTGGAAGTTTCACCCCCCCCACTCCCCCCTCCCTCGAGGTTCATTTCTCATGAGATTAATGTTGGCGTGCGACAGGCCGTGTGGGTGGTTTGAGGGCGTTTCAGTCCATTAACTGCAGGCCGGCTGTACGTTAAAGGGTTTTACTGGCAGAGAATTCAACGTACTGGCCATAAACTATGTGTTTTAAGTGTGTATAAGTGTTTTAATCCCTTTAAAATAAAACTGTTTTGGTTACTTATGGGCTTGGCAAGTACTCAAAGGTAAAGGGGCTGACTTTACTGTTGACTTTGGTGATGAAAAAAGACTAAAATGTTGTAAAAATCTCGCGTTTGAATTGTGTTGTGGTTCAAAATAAAATACCAAAGTCCGAACCGTCAAATGTGTCTCTTAAATCAGCAAAAACCAGTCATTTATTGACATTTATTTAGAAGCTAGCTGCTATAAAGGAGCGAAGAAGAACAAGCTAAAACGCAAGCTGCTAGGTTTTAAGAAGAAGACAGCAGCTAGTTGCTATAAAGGAGCTAATAATAATAATAATAAGAGGCAACTAGATAGCTAGCTGCTAGTTTTTAAGAAGAAGGTAGCTGCTAGTTGCTATAAAGGAGCTAATGATAATAATAATCAGACGAAGCAACTAAAAAGCTAGCTGCTAGTGTTTAAGAAGAAGGTAGCTGCTAGCTGCCAAGAATCTAGCCTTATAGTTTCTAAGAAGCTAAAATTCTAGCTGCTAGTTTTTTTAAGAGGAAGGTAGCAGCTAGTCGCTATGCTAGCCGCTATAGTGTCTAAGAAGCTATAAAAACACAAATAGCCTCTAGCTCAGAGGTCTCAAACTCTCAAATGCCATGAACTAACGATGACATTTAATAATATTTGAGGTGTGTATTTGACTGAGAAATAATTTGTTTATTTAATAATAACGTTTTTTTTTGTTTTTTTTTAATTAAGTAAATACCAACGTGTTATAGGTTAGGGGTAAAACTTAAACTTAATTCACAAAAATGGTACATGCTAAATATGACAGAGACTAATAAGGACGTTTGAAACAAGACTAAATTAAAAATTGGGTGACAAAATGAACACGAGAAGATATGTTCCTGAAGGCCACCATAGTTCCCTGATTGGCTAATTCTCACACAGTGAACATTTAGCACCTGTTTTGTTATCGTGATTCCACGAAGAGGCGTAAAGTCGCGACACCGATGAGTCGAACTGGCAGGAAACTCTGGATAAAGTGTCGTATTTGATAGATTAGTGAGTTGGTTTAGACAAATTATTTCTGTATTGATATTTTTGTCCCAGCTCAATGTAGAACCTCTCATCTGTGCTCACTAAAATACTCTAATTTTAAATACAAAACCCAGTTATTCAGGGTCAGTATTTTCCAAATAGCTAACATAATTGGAGAAACTGGAATTAAAATGACATTCATTGAAAAAAGAAAAGAAGAAAATGCTGTCGACGACCAAGGTTTCAGCTCAGTTACTGTGTCTCAGAGTGAATAGATACGGGGAGATGTGACCCAGTAATGACGGGAGAATACGGGGAAAATAAGAAAGCGCGAGGCCTTCGACAATAGAAACTATTTCTGGGTGAGATACGGTGCATACAGTTTTCAAAGCAGTCATGAAAACCTGGGTTCCTTCATGAAAAGCGTACAGTCAATACAGATCACGGTGGAGAAATAAAGCAATGCTGTCTAAATGTAAATGTGCCTTTAACCCCTTGCGTTCACAGTGGGGCATAAATGGAAGAGTCTTTGGATATAAATGACCCAGAAAACCCGTCCGAAAAGCACCAAACACCCAGAGAATTCGCCCGTTTGTCTATTCCGTCAATCACGCATGCTTCAAAAGGCCTTAGGCAAACCGTTGAGGGTCAATTGTGTGGATTGATGATTTTCTTTTTTGGGAGGTGAAAAGGTTTGAAATTTGGGTCAAAAACAACAATGTGAGGCAGGGTCACGGTGGTCAGCAGATGCTGCGAGGGCCGTGCCAGTCATCGTTTTGGACACGATGAGGAGCAAGTCAAATCGGTCACTGAATGACTCGGCAGAATGAGCCAAAAAGGAGAATTTTTCTCAGTCTACGGAAGAATAAATCGAACGTTCGGTGCGTACGAACGACAGGAAGCAGCAGAAAGTTGTAGAGGAAACGTCTCCAAAGGTCAACGCGAGACTCCGCACTGAGTTAGTCGAAGGACAAAAGACGGCAAACGATAAAACAAAAAACAAACATGAAGTCCTCGTCCCGACTGCGTGTTCTGACATTCAGAATCATTAACGACTTTGTCATTGTCGCTGTAACAATGACAAAAACGACTCATCGCATCATCAATCACAGACCAAAACATCAAACCACTCGTTTGCCCGTTTCTGAACCTTCTGGCATCAATTCAACGGGAGCGTCCCGTTTCTGGGAGAACCAACCTGGCCCGACAAGGTCAGGGTTAACTCAGGCGCGGCCACTTCACTGCACACGCAACACGAGCCTGTACGACTTTATTTATCACGCTCGAGCTGCTCTGACGGCGCCCAATAGCTCCCCTCTCCGCACAGCTCTAATGAGAGACCAATATCAACAATGAAACCAATGCTTTATCGTGAAATGTCAGACGAGTGCGAGTTTCTGTGTGTTTTGGCGCTTTTCCACGAGACAGCTCCAGCTCTACTCGACTTAGAATCAGTTCATTAAAAAGATTAGTTCGGCACTTCCTGCATGACCGGAGCGCAGACACACCGTCTGACACAGTTACCGTACTGAAATATGACTGAAGAGGTCGTGATTCGGCTCACGGTCACCGGATTTTCGGGAGTGATGCCGCTACATACACCAGACTCCTTTGTTAAATATAGACATTTCCTTTGCTAAACGTAGGCACAGATAGTGCTCGTAATTTGGTGGCAGCTGTCCGGTGACTTCCATTTGGGCACCTACTAAAAATGCTAACCTTTAATTGTGATTAATCTAGATTAATGAAAATTTGAGATTAATTACTTATAATATAATAGTAATATTGAGATTTCAAACATTTCCTTTGCTTAAATGTTAACTCGTAAAAACGAGCAGTTTCTTGAAAACTAGCTGCTACCATTTTAGCATCCTCTTCTTCTTAGCTTGTTTACAGCAGCTAGTAAAAACTAACAGTTTCTTGAAAAATAGCAGCTAACGTTTTAACTTCTTCCTAATAGTAATAATATAAGCTTCTTCATAGCAGCTAGCTTCTAAGCAATGAGTTGCTATCGTCATAGAGACCAGCAGCTAGTAAAAACGAGCAGTTTCTTTGAAACTAGCAGCTAGCTTCTTAAAAACTAGCAGTTACCGTTTTAGCGTCCTCTTCTTTTTAGTAGTAATAATCTTAGCTTGTTTATAGCAGCTAGCTTCTAAGCAACTAGCTACTACCTTCATAGAGACCAGCAGCTAGTAAAAACTAACAGTTTCTTGAAAAATAGCAGCTAACATTTTAACTTCTTCTTAATAGTAATAATATAAGCTTCTTCATAGCAGCTAGCTTCTAAGCAATGAGCTCCTATCTTCATAGAGACCAGCAGCTAGTAAAAACCGGCAGTTTCTTTGAAACTAGCAGCTAGCTTCTTCTTAAAAACTAGCAGCTACCGTTTTAGCGTCCTCTTCTTCTTAATAGTAATAATCTTAGCTTGTTTATAGCAGCTAGCTTCTAAGCAACTAGCTGCTACCTTCATAGAGACCAGCAGCTAGTAAAAACTAACAGTTTCTTGAAAAATAGCAGCTAATGTTTAGCTTCTTCTTCTTAATAGTAATAATATAAGCTTCTTCATAGCAGCTAGCTTCTAAGCAATGAGCTCCTATCTTCGTAGAGACCAGCAGCTAGTAAAAACTAACAGTTTCTTGAAAAATTGCAGCTAATGTTTAGCTTCTTCTTCTTAATAGTAATAATATAAGCTTCTTCATAGCAGCTAGCTTCTAAGCAATGAGTTGCTATCGTCATAGAGACCAGCAGCTAGTAAAAACGAGCAGTTTCTTTGAAACTAGCAGCTAGCGTCTTCTTAAAAACTAGCAGCTACCGTTTTAGCGTCCTCTTCTTTTTAATAGTAATAATCTTAGCTATTTTATAGCAGCTAGCTTCTAAGCAACTAGCTGCTACCTTCATAGAGACCAGCAGCTAGTAAAAACTAACAGTTTCTTGAAAAATAGCAGCTAACGTTTTAGCCTCTTCTTCTTAATACTAATAATCTTAGCTTCTTCATAGCAGCTAGCTTCTAAGCAATGAGCTCCTATCTTCATAGAGACCAGCAGCTAGTAAAAACCAGCAGTTTCTTTGAAACTAGCAGCTAGCTTATTCTTAAAAACTAGCAGCTACCGTTTTAGCGTCCACTTCTTCTTAATAGTAATAATCTTAGCTTGTTTATAGCAGCTAGCTTCTAAGCAACTAGGTGCTTACTTTATAGAGACCAGCAGCTAGCTTCTAAGCAACTAGCTGCTAACCTCATAGAGACCAGCACCTAGTAAAAACTAACAGTTTCTTGAAAAATAGCAGCTAACGTTTTAGCTTCTTCTTCTTAATAGTAATAATATAAGCTTCTTCATAGCAGCTAGCTTCTAAGCAATGAGCTCCTATCTTCGTAGAGACCAGCAGCTAGTAAAAACCGGCAGTTTCTTTGAAACTAGCAGCTAGCTTATTCTTAAAAACTAGCAGCTACCGTTTTAGCGTCCTCTTCTTCTTAATAGAAATAATCTTAGCTTGTTTATAGCAGCGAGCTTCTAAGCAACTAGCTGCTAACTTCATAGAGACCAGCAGCTAGAAAAAACTTAGAGTTTCTTGAAAAATAGCAGCTAACGTTTTAGCTACTTTTTCTTAATAGTAATAATATACGCTTATTCAAAGCAGCTAGCTTCTAAGCAATGAGCTGCTATCTTCGTAGAGACCAGCAGCTAGTAAAAACCAGCAGTTTCTCTGAAACTAGCAGCTAGCTTATTCTTAAAAACTAGCAGCTACCGTTTTAGCATCCTCTTCTCGAAATTTTAGAGTTCTCTAAAGCATGCTATGGTAAAACTACATCTTCTGACTTTCAGCGCTAGGCGTAGAAAAAGGTAGAGCAGACAAAGGCTTCGAGTGAGCGCATCTCGGCCGCGATCGTCAATTTTCAATCGTTGAAAACACGGCTTAGGCTAGTTGTTGAGCGTCTTTTCAAAAGGCTTATTCTCCGAGTCGAGTCGAGAACTCCATCACAGAGTGCTGCCCACGCGTAATTATAAGCTACACATTTTGTTGGGTTCTTCGTACCTGTTGAACTGTCCACACAGAATTTTTTCTCTTTTAATTAAGATGCCAAACTCCGCGTAGCTGCAGGCGCAGGGAGAAATATGTCAAAATGCCAACGTAGAATGTAAATGGGCGGCTGGAGATGGGAGTGAGACAAACCTGCATGAATTTATCTTAACCTCTGGCTCTTTTCTGGGACTTAAATGCATCTACTGTGTGTGTTTAGTCGGAGATAGCGTCCGTGCGCAGGCCTCACATTCATCATCATATCCTCTCTGGCCTCAGAGGAGTTCTGCCGTCCTGTATAAAAAGCACCACACTTATTTTTTTTTATGTCTGCATAAGTGTTAGCGAAACAAAACGACCTTTATTATCATTCATAATCTGGCAGTCATGCATCACCTGCACTGGAAACAAACCCAGATGTTCTCCTTTAATGCAATAATTATAATGTATTTGCTGGTTTCCACCGCTGCCAAAGACAAAAATATTCATGCATGCAACTCACAGAGGTTTGCGTGCAATTAAATGCATTGTTCCTGCTTACTGAGCATTTCCCTGTTTCCCCCCCCCCGCAGATTGAAAGGTGCAAATTAAATATGCAAATCAGCCTCGGTTAAAAAGTTCTCAGATGCAGAACGTCGGCAGATTTCTGCTGCGGTGGCGACGCCGCCACGCCACATTAAAAGCAGATGATTGCGAGGAATGTTCCATATACGTTTTCTGGCAGCGGGGAACTCTGCAACAGGTTTCCACGTCGGACTCCGACGAGCTCGAATAAACCAGGACCACATGTACGACTGAAACAGATCCACGCGCGTCCCGGGCTGTCGCACACGCCGTGATACATGTGTGCGCTCGCAGACGCACACCGAGAGCATACATCAAACTATTTTACATCCCGGGCCTCCACGTGAAAGACGTGGAAAAATGACAGCATTTTTTAAAACATCTGAGAAAAAGCTTTATTTCACCCCCCAAAAAAAGTCCTCTCTGGAGTTTCCATTATGTCTTTGTGGTGAACACAGCAGAAATATAAGCAAATGCACTGTGAGCCAATAAGCAACTAGCTCCCTTAAAACTATGAGAGGCCTCAGAGTCAACATGACCTGGGGGCCGGTGAACTTCTAGTCTGGTTTCAGAGGAGGTCGACAGTCCAACAGTTTGGGAGAAAATGAACTGTTTATAGTGATAATCCATCATGATGTGACAATACTAACTGTTTAGGATGATATTGCACGCCATTTTCAAAGTAAAAGTGTTTGTTTCAAAATGTAATTCTCAACAAAATAAGCCATTTATGAGGCAAAATGAGCAAAATCAGTAAATAACAAAAACAGACCGTAATTAAAACCTGAGACAATCTTATATATATATAACGAAATGCTGAATGTAATAATGTGATAAATATAACCTTTAGTCATATTTTTAAAAAATATTGTTCACTGCTGGTTAGCTTCTTATAAACTAAATCAACTAGGTTCTTTGCAACTAGCAGCTGCCTTCTTAAAAACTAGCAGCTAGCTTTTTCTTTTAAGTTCTTATTAGTAGTAATAATATAAGCTTTGTTTCTATCAGCTAGCATCTAAGAAACTAGCTGCAACTGTTTAAGCTTCTTCTTCTTACTAGTAATAATCTTAGCTTGTTTTCTAGCAGCTAGCTTCTAAGCATCTAGCTGCTATCTTCATAGAGACCAGCAGCTAGTAAAAACTAGCAGTTTCTTTGAAACCAGCAGCTAGCTTCTTCTTAAAAACTAGCAGCTACAGTTTTATCTTCTTCTTCTTCTTAATAATATAAGCTTGTTTATAGCCGCTAGCTTCTAAGCAACTAGCTTATATATTCATAGAGATGTGAATTTCTTCTTAAAAACTAGCAGCTAGCTTTTTCTAAGCTAGCTTCTGCTTCTTAAAAAACTAGAAGCTTCCGTTTTAGCTTCTTCTTAAAAGTGACAATATAATAAGTTCTTATTAGTAGTAATAATATAAACTTTGTTTCTATCAGCTAGCATCTAAAAACTAGCTGCAACTGTTTAAGCTTCTTCTTCTTAATAGTAATAATCTTAGCTTGTTTATAGCAGCTAGCGTCTAAGCAACTAGCTGCTATCTCCACAGAGTTTTCTGTATCAAAAACGCTGACACTCGAATAAAATTAGCTTTTTTTTTAGCGACTCTCTCTCTGAACGCCATCGTGTTTGTTTACGCGTAAACAACTTGACGTGAAATAATCACATTCTTTTGATTTTGCAGCTTTTTCCTGCGGAGCAAACATCGCAGCAGGTGCCGTCACACTCATCCTGTTAGTGTTTGTGCACATTGACTTGACACACAGACACAGACACAGACACAGACACAGACACACACACACACACACACACACACACACACACACACACACACACACACACACACACACACACACACACACACACACACACACACACACACACACACACACACACACACACACACACACTCACACACACACACACACACACACACACACACACACACACACACACACACACACACACACACACGCTGCATACTGAGGACCAGCATTTCCACCAGCAGACCAACATTTTTGGTCCAAAATTTGACAAAAACGTCATTCTATACTATGTCGTCCAAAATTTGAAAAAAAAAAATTACCCAAAATGTTTGGTCCAAAATTTGAAAAAAAAAATTGGTCCAAAATTTGAAAAAAAAAATAAAAAACACCAACTCCATGTCCTCACTCCGTAAAAATTACCTCACTTTGTTGGTTTAAAACCCCCACTGGTCCTCAGTATGCTGCAAGTACAAGAACACACACACATGCAGAACAGACGAGTCGATCTGTGTGTAACACGCGGACATTTATTCATATTTATTTGATTTCACTCAATTTCATATCAGCCGCGTTATTTTATTACTTTCTTTGTTCTTCACAGAAAATGAAAAACAGAGCATGGGGTTTCAGACGTGGTTCCACAGCTGGACGCTTTTCATTATTCTCCTTGTTCTCAGTTTGTTATTCAAAAATCATTGTGTGTGTGTGTGTGTGTGTGTGTGTGCACTAACGTCTAACGATTATGAACTTATGAACCAAATTAACACACAAATTCAGAGGGAGTCGATTTTACTTGACTGCATCATAAATACGTTTATATTGTTAACCGTTTATCATTCCGTGTGAAATCAAACACTTTTATTGTGAAATTTTGTGAAATATCGTCATAAATATGATTATTTATTAGAGTCGACTACTTTATATTCATTTTCCTAGTGTTATTTTAACAAAATATAAGTTAAATTTAACACAAATCCTAATTGCACCTTTGTTCTAATCAGAACTGGTGTTTAAAAGACACGTATTTATGTTTTTATTTAAACCGTTTAAAGTTTCATGTTTCCTGGAACTGCAACTGCTGATTCTGATCATTATCAGGGATCATTTTTGGCATTTTTTAAATTTATTTCATGAGTTCCAACAGTGATTATAAAGTATTTAAACAAATTTCAAAGATAATTTAATTGTCTGGGAAACATTATTTCACCAATTTTGTACTGGAAATATTTCATTTATGCTCAAATATGAGGATTCAGACTTTTTTTTTGGGGGGGGGGGGGCATTTTTAACAAGTTTTACAGCATTTATTCTTCAACTCTTTTACTATTACTGTAAATAATGAGTGCAAATATGAACATATACGCACAGTGGCCAAAAGGAGGCGCCATATCTCTCTCTGTGTGTGAGTGATTGATTATTTCCCATCAATGACCAGATATCACTTTTTACTAGAATAGAAAGTCGAGTTCTTTCTCACAAATCACTTATTTACATCACGCTGAAAAGTTTTTTTTTTTTTTTTTTTACAGATTATGGAAGAACATTTTTATTTTTAAATGTTAACCACATTTTAGAAATGCTTCATTTTTCTCCTCATCTTATTTTTTTTTTTACAGTGATGATGAAACACAGACACATCAGAGCAGCTGCTGGCCTCTCCCTGAGCAACAGCGCCTCCGTTTGGCAGCAGACGTGTATGACATAAGCATCATAGATATATGATAAATGCATCAGTGTGCAAGAAAAAGCAGCAGAACTGAAAAGACAGATTTTAATAACGTTAATTCCACTTCTCACCATGAGGAGGCCGGTGTCGGGGTCGGCCACCATGGTCTCGTTCTGGAAAGTGTTGGCCTGGACCAGCTGCTCCTCCTGCTTCCTGTCCTTCTCCCCGGCACCATCATCATCATCCAGCTCATCCAGACTCTGAGGAAGAAGAAGAGGATGTTTTATTTATTTATTATATTTATGCCACGCTGTCATTTATTTCACATATATGACTGTATTTAAATAAACACGTTAAAAAAGCACCTGTAGACTGTTTTTCTACTGGTAAGTCGTCATTGCTCATCATATTTCTATAAAATTGCCTTTAAATTTTCCATTTTTATTGATCTTATATTACATATTAGCATGCTAACTCTTGTGCCGCTGTGTCAATGTGAATTTCCGCCCATCGGGGATCAATATTCTATCGTTTCTTATGATAACATGACCTTCTAAGTCCAGCCCGAGCTCCGTATTTACTGTCATACAGTTATAAAACAAGCATATATATATAATATTAACACTTTAATGTAAGAATGAGAACTTTTATGAGATAAAATGCCTCTAAAGTTGATGTTTTACTTGCTACTAATCAATCTAGAGCGTTAAACACCTACTATTTCTTGTAGTTTTGTGTTTTTTATTGACATTTTGCAAACATAGTTCTGCAAAAAACCCACGCAATAATGTAAAAGAATCTGTGGAACGGTGACGGCAAGAATCGCGACATGTTTTGTGTGTTTTGGCTTCAGCCCCAATTTGCAGGAGGACGGATTTAGTCCATTCAGAAACCTAAATTCATATCAGAACAGAGTCCATCTAAAAAAAAAAGGCCCCTTCCTGCAGAGCTTGCGGAAGCTGCAGAGTTCCTCGGTTCCAGCCGTCGTTGAAGACGTTAGGACGGATTAGTTGCAATCGCGTTGACGAGAGACAGACAGAGACGAAGCGTCACACTCCCACCACCGGGGGGCACAAAGCGAGCCAGTCGTTTCCACAGCTCCACAGGCCCTTTCTTGGTAAAAATAGTCCTGCAAGGTTAGCAATGCAGGAATGCAGTCATTTGTGAGGCCTTTCCTGCCTCACGGTTTATCAGTCGTCCACAGGGAAAAACATCCCCCTCCTCCCACTCCGCCGCCGCCTCCTTTTTCCTCTTTTTGCCTCTCACTCAGCGCTGAATGTTTAGTCCTCTCTCTCTCCTCCAGCTCCTCGTGTAACTCACACCATCCTCGCGTCCGACATGCTTGTGCAGCTTAAAAAAAAAAAAAGGGGGATGTTTTGATTTGAATACATGCGCCGCGCTGCACACATGTGTGAGATGTTTTTCAAAACAACGGGACATGAAGAGTTCAGTGGTCCGCGTTAACACGAATGACTCAGCGCTCAAACTCGCCTGCAATGTGAAATTAAGGAAACCGAAGAGTTTACTTTGGACTGGGACGCGGCCCATTTCGCCCTCCGTAGTAATTCCAACTTTTTCCAGCTTTTTCTTCTCGTTCCAAGTAAAGGGAGAGGGGAGAAACCATATAAGGTTCCGCTTTTGCTTTCCTGACATCATCCGAACTGAGAAGTCTCGCATGTTTCTCCGGTCACTTTCATAACCTCGGACCATGGAAACAAAAAAAGAAGTCCAAACTTGTGTGTGTGGACGGACGAACAAACGAGCCATGTGGTCACGCTTTCATCGCCGCGAAGGATCCGGAACAGAGAGAGAGTTACGTTTCTGCATAAATAACCGATATTAAATGACAATGTTTTGTTACCGCGGCACCGAGACAGAGATTAAGACTCTACATCGGCTCGTAGGGAGAAGCCAACGAGCGGCTCTAATGAATCGTTTCCATACTCGGAGTTGACACTTCACACACGGTTTTTGTTAAATTGCAACTGAGCTCATCATGTTCTCAGCAGAGAGGCTTTATTCGGCCTCAAAAAGGTCACGTTTTTAGTCTCCAATTCTGAGTTTGGATGCTTTGTGCCCACGTTTGTGCGAACATGGTCACAATCACCACGATTGGAAAGGACAGAGCCGTCACTTTTTATTCCAAATTCGATATTATTTGGAAAAATAATAGCAAAATGTATGCTATCGTCTCATAAGCGCCAATTTAGGTTGTACCCCTTAGAATCCAGCAGGGGGAGCATGCAGATAAACAGGTAATATTGCAAATAAAAATGTGTGTTTAAGAACATCAGAAAGTCGTGGTTTTTGACTTTCTGTTGTTTTAGCGCGTCTGTAATGTTTTATTTAGCGTGTGTATTATTTTATCAGCGCTACAATATTGTTAGCATATTCCTGCCCGTTTTCAATTTCTACACCGTGCGTATTTTACGACACTTTGTACTGATTTACTGTAAAGCAGTTTGATAGAAAGCCCTACACAAATGTATTATTATTATTAGTGACAGTAAAAAGCTGTCAGAGCTTCCTCCTGTTGTCAGTGATTTGTTTCTGTCTATTACGCTAAAAATTGGAAGTATTGAAATTGTAAATAAAGTCATGAAAAACTGTGACGTTTCGAAATGACGCAGTACGGTACATATTTCCTTCATGTGTTTTTTGAGACAAACGGACACAAACCGGGCAGAAAAAAAGAGCTGCTGGATGTCCTCCTTTGTAGCCCGTTGGGTGGAAACGCAGCAAAAGCGGAGCGGCAACGGCAGCAAAACTCATTTTCCGACGTTTTTGGAAACAGTCACGGCTCCTATCACGAACTCCACGGCGACCACTGATGCGGACACACACGGTGGAATTACCGTCGCTTTAAAACTAAACCTCATTTGGAGAGCGGAGCCGACACGGAGTCGCTCCTCACGCCGCTGCTTCGTCCACTTAGTGCTCAGATTTATTTCTGAACAGGCAAAGGGCAGCAGCTCCGCCTGAGGCTCGCTCTCATAGCGCAGCTATAATGACTTGTATATTAATCAGCTGCCACTCGCTGCGGCACGACGACTTCATTAGAATGATCTACAAGAGAAGAAGAAGAAGAAGAAGGGGAGGCCGGCACATGGACGCCCTCTGTCCTTCAGTCTCAAGTGGTGTGATATGTGATATTGACACAAATACTGATATCAGCCCAGATAAAGTACTTTTTAGATCTTTTCAACTACGCAGAAGTAACCAACACATGCATTTACTACCTCGTCATCACAAAGTTAGAAGATATTGTTCCAAATAACAGAATTACGAGTCGCGCATGTATTTTTCCGGTCAAAAATGATTCCAAAGCTGTTATTTTACCATGAAAGAGGAAAAAGTACCTTCTCATTAGCTCCTGCTGAGCTTTCAACACAAACACCACAACAGTGTCACGCGGCCGCGGCTACAAAGCTACAAAGCTTTAAACACCAGCGCGGGCGCCGCGTGAGCTCCGGCTGAATATTAATCCACGGAATCGCCGCGTCAAACCTGCGGCGCGGCGGTGTTTTTGCCCGTCAACCTGCAGGTAACAAAACAATCATTATGGCTCACAGCCGAGCATCCGGCGGGTTTCTATAAAGGCAATAAAACCACGACGAGGCAGCAGGAGTTAAAGAGTCGCAGGTAGAGCTGCAGACGACAGGCAACAGTCGGAAATGAAGGCAGCGTGAGGCTGCGAGTCGGTAATGAACGACATTAACCAATTACATTTAATGTCACGCAATTAGCAGAGAGTGTCGGGAAACGTTTGTGTGATTTTTTCTTTTTTTCCCTCTCTTCGCGACGTAACTGCAGAGAAAAAAATGCAAAAAAAAAAAAAAACGTGTTTACGCTTCATTTACTGAGCTCGTTGTGACTCATCGAGAGCTCCTCAATTATTGTTATTCAGCTACAGCAGCGAAATAAGACTTGAATTAAGTCCACGTTTAATCTGAATAATGTGTTTTTTTTTCTGCTTACAAACACGAGGAGCGTCTTTATCCGTCTCATTTTTGTGTGTGTTTTTTTTAGGCCTCGTCCACATAAACACCGTGGACATGCGTCGGTTGTTAATTAGTTAATTAGTGAGTCAGCAAAAAAAAAAAAAAGCATCTTGAAATGAGTTGAAATTTTCTATAATAATAGTCAACATCACCCTGAACAAGGATCGATTGAAAATATTAGCAAACCTCTAATTTAATAATTTTTATGAATTTTTAAAATTGAGGAAATTATCTGCCCTGGTGCACTTAGACAGTGAGGTGATTTTACTCCAAAAAGAAAAAAAAAGTATCTTGAAATGAGTTGAAATTTTCTATAATAATAGTCAACATCACCCTGAATAAGGATCCATTGAAAATATTAGCAAACCACTTAAGGAATAATTTTTATGAATTTTTGAAATTGAAGATATTATCAATTTGCCCTGGTGCACTTAGACAATGAGGTGACTTTACTCAAAAAAAAAAAAGTATCTTGAAATGAGTTGAAATTCTCTATAATAATAGTCAACATCACCCAGAACAAGGATCCATTGAAAATATTAGCAAACCACTTAAGGAATAATTTTTATGAATTTTTGAAATTGAAGAAATTATCAATTTGCCCTGATGCACTTTGACAGTGAGGTGACTTTACTCAAAAAATTTAAAAAAAGTATCTTGAAATGACTTGAAACTGAAAACAAATGAAAATGGAGGGGAAACTGATTAAGGAGACACCGCAGTGCATACATCTGCATATCTTTCACAATAAAACTACATAGATTTCTTAAATCCAAGTAAAAAAAAGCAAGAAAACTAAGTTTAGCATCTTCTTTTTGCAGGAAAGGTCTATATCTCCATATTGTCCACAAAAATAACATTGTTTTCTCAAAAAAAACTATATTAAAAATGCCACAAAACTAAGTTTAGTGTCTTTTTTTTGCATTAAATAACTTTTTAGGACAAATTCTTTGGAGGACAGATTAAAATTAAAAATGAGGTAAAAGACTGAGGACACACCCGAGTGTTCTTTCACAATAAAAGCAGCATCTTTCTCTTGACGCAAAACTAAATTTAGTGTCACGAACGCACAGAAGGGAAACGTCAAGCATCGTAACTTCTTATCTCTCGGTCCACGTTTATCAGCAGGATGTTGACCCCTGACCCCACAGTGGAATGTGTGTCATCTCGTCACCGATCAGCACTCGGGAGGAAACGTCTGTTTAACGTCTGAAAGCCGAGAAAACACTCACTACCTCGCTGATGCTTCAGCTACGGGTTTGTTTTACAGCCTGTCGTGAAGTAACCGTGTCATCTGCATAGAAATGACAGCGTTTTCTGCCTCCAGAGGAGTTGTGAGCGATCCGACCGTGTCTTCTTTTATTGAACACAGCACTGAGTGTGTGACCTGCACAGTCATACTCTGTCTATTTGGCAGAGAAAACAAGAGAGAAGACTCAGCGAAGCACCGACACTCGAGGAGCAAACAAGTAAAAAGGAAAACGCTGTCCTGCCTCTGTTGACTCGTGTTATCTCCGCCTCCACGATGCCTTTCTGCGCGGCCGCCGTGTTATGTGAATTTCTTGGCTGCCGGCTCGCGCTCATTCAGAAGTCTGAGAAACGGCCGTGTGTGGAAGTGTTCAGGTTTCATCGAGCGATCAAAGAAACAACAGACGAGCTGAGGAAGCAGCAAAGAGCCAAGAGAGCTGAGCTGTGAGCGGCGACCAGGACTGGACAATGGTGGCGGTCGGCGTCATCATAGTCAAGTCCTGGACGATGTGGTCGTCGTCGCCCAGGGCTGGACGATGTGGTCGTCGTGGCTCAGGACTGGACGATGTGGTCGTCGTGGCTCAGGGCTGGACGATGTGGTCGTCGTCATCGCCCAGGGCTGGACGATGTGGTCGTCGTGGCTCAGGGCTGGACGATGTGGTCGTCGTCATCGCCCAGGGCTGGACGATGTGGTCGTCGTGGCTCAGGGCTGGACGATGTGGTCGTCGTCGTCGCCCAGGGCTGGACAATGTGGTCGTCGTCATCGCCCAGGGCTGGACGATGTCGTCGTCGTCGCCCAGGGCTGGACGATGTGGTCGTCGACATCGCCACCATCGTCCAGTCCCGCTGACCGCCTCCATCGTCCAGGACTGGACGATGACGACACCAATGCGGCTGCCACTATTTGACCAGAAACACAGATTCCCGTCCCTACAGGAAAACAGCCTCGAGACGCTGTTTTTGAATCAGACTGTTTGAACTAACTACCAAATTTCTCCGGCAGAGGGTGCTGTAACGACACATTGCCCGGCAAAACGACTACAATTCGTCGTACAGATTAGAAAATGTACAGAAGCGGAGAGAAAACAGAAACACATTATTTATACGGCGTGTCACAAAGCCTTAGACTAAACTAATTATATATATATATATATATATATATATATATTTATATTTATATTAATCTATATAAAAACGCAAACAAATCTATCCTGAGCTCAACAGTAGAGGTCAGATCTATCGTTTAAACCTGGAACAGTAACGGTTTGTGTGTAATTACAGCAAAATTCTCCAGGATTCAAACCATTTGTTCTTTTATCAAGAACAGATTAAAGTTCACATTCTTTACTTCATCTGCTCTCTCTCTCTCTCCCTCTGTCTCTCTCTCTCTCTCTCTCTCTGCTCAGACAAAAAACAGGTTCATACAAAACAGAATCTAATCTATAAATAAATAAATGCGTGACTCGCCCTCAAACAAAAATAAACAAAGTGGAACCAAACGAACGAGCAAAAAGACAAAATGACTCTGCTCTTTTGCACGGCAGTGTCCACGGCTGAATAATCACAACCTCCAGGTTTTCAGTATATTTAAAGGATTGTATATTATATATATAAATATATATACACACACACATATATATACATACACCAGATACCGATTCCTATCCCTAAAGGTAACGGCCTAGATGCTGTGTTTCCAGCAGACTGTTTGAAGTAACTACCAAGCTTGTCCAGCAGAGGGTGCTGTTCTCATGAGAAGAAGACGACAGCGGCGACGGGTCTTGTATGACTTACTACTTAAGTAAAAGTCTTAAAGTGTATGACATTTACTGTACTTAAGTATCAAAAAGTCATTTTCTGATATTAAATGTACTTTTGTACGTTTTAAAAGTAAAGTATGGGGGGAAAAAAAGTGAGAAGTTTGCTCATCGAGACTAGAAATACAGACCATAACGCCTGTGTTACTATGGTAACGCAAGCAAACAATGGCTGTCCTATAGGTATTAAAAAAAACAAACGTTTAATTGTTAAATTAACTTTGGGAAGACGATCAATTAGCCGGAACATTTACGATCTCGTTAGACTTGGATTAGATTAAATTAGATTAGGAGAGATTTGTTTTATCGTCCACCAGGGAAATTAAAATGGCCGCTCAGGTCCGTGCGCAGTACAACAAACAGTAAATAACTACACAACATTATTAGATTAGTTTAGATTAAGAACAAAGAAAGAACACAGTCTTCTGCTGAATTAAAAGACATAAAACAACATCTTTATCTAATTTAAGACGTCTAATCTTCATCCGTGCGGTAATTGCTCTGTGTCTTGAGGGAAAAGTTTAAGACTAAAGACTGAGATCTTTTAAAGAGGAATTATTAAATCTAATAATGTTTTTATGGCAGGGATATGAAGTGATGTGATTCTCCACAGTGGTCCTGCTGCGATACGAGACAAAATCACTGCTTACGGAGATTTAAAAATACAATCCAAAAATCCCTGAATAGCACATGAATGCTTTAAAGGCTGTGTCATTAAATAATGACATTTATTTTAATGTGTTCTAAAGAGTTTTACTGAGGTTACAGTGAATAAAGCTGTGTGTATGTGTGTGTGTGTTATGGTCAGAATTCTGTGAAAAAAAAATTACTTTTTTTCTTAGAATTCAGATTTTTCGACTTTTTTTCTTAGAATTCAGATTTTTCTCTTAGAATTCTGACTTTCTCAGAATTCTTTCTTTTCTTAGATTTTTTTTCCCAGAATTCAGACTTTTATTCTTATTTTTTCTCAGAATTCTGACTTTTCTTAGACCTTTTTCTCAGAATTCTGACTTTTTCTTAGACCTTTTTTCCAGAATTCTGACTTTTCTTAGAATTCTTATTTTTTCTAAGACCCTTTTCTTAGAATTCTGACTTTTTCCTCAGAATTCTGACTTTATTAAACTTTTTTTTCTCAGAATTCTGACTTTTTCTTAGACTTTTTTTCTCAGAATAATTACTTTTTCTTAGACTTTTCTTAGAATTCTTACTTTTTCTTTAGACTTTTTTTCTTAGAATTCCTACTTTTTCTTAGTTTTTTTTCTCAGAGTTCTGACTTTCCTTAGACCTTTTTTCTCAGAAGTATTACTCTTAGACCTTTTTTCTCAGAATTCTTACTTTTTCTTGACCTTTTTCTCAAAATTCTTACTTTTTTCTTAGAATTCTTACTTTTTCTGAGACCCTTTTCTTAGAATTCTGACTTTTTTTCTCAGAATTCTGACTTTTCTTAGACTTTTTTTCTTGGAATTCTGACTTTCCATCACAAACAACCATTCACTCTCGCAACTTCAGTCAATTTAGAGTGTCCAATTTGCCTAATCCTCACATCTGCACGTTCTTTTGTTGCCATTAAATTCCGGTAAGCATCGACCCACTGATGACGCCACAAAGAACCATAACCGCAAAGTTCTTCTGGATCCAGTCGATCAAAACGTGAACATTTGAGATTCCGGAGCCTTGGAGGAGCTTTGTGCTCTTAGTGCTTGTTGAAACAGTTTTTGCTGGATCTTCAGAGCTCCTCCGTGCCATCGCATGCAAACATTAATGAAGATAGTGTGTTCTTTTCCACTAACAGGTGTATTTTTGCTCTAATCTGTCCACTCACATGACATCCAAAGAGGCCAAAACTTTTTCTGCTGATATTAAATCACATGAAAAAGAATGTAAATTGAAGTGGAGGCACCGAGTGCCTCTGGAGATCGGGTTTCTCCCCCCCGTTTGTGCCTCATGTTGCATGACAACCTGTGTGCACCAAAACCATATGTGGAATCCACAGCTGAGCTCCGTTAAAGCCCTGAAGGAGCCGCCGGTTCCAAACAACAGCAGCAACTGCAGTCGCGTCTCTTTACCTACAGCACGGAGCGGCACAGCTGGAGAGACGCCTCGGGGAGTGTTCTCCCGCACTTATGATCGACGCTGAGGGGGAAAACAAGCCCCACGCTTCTATTTAAAGATTTCACTTTGTTCTCACTCCTGGTGAGATTTTCTTTGCTGATTTCGCCGGCTTCTTCCCTTTTTTCAATTCCATATTTAGTAACGACAGAAGCGATGAAATGAGACGTATTTATGTCAGACCACGACATAATAATAATAATAATAACGTCACCTTTACGAACATGTGGTAACGTTTAAGAGCGCACTGACAGCGCTGAGACAAACAGACCGACTGGTTTTTCCACACGTGAGACACAGATGACGACGGAAGACACCTGAACCTGAAGATATGAGCACATAATAATCAGATTACACCAGATTAATTCACATTTAATGTCAGTTAAACTCCTTTTTCCAGACCTCACATGCTGTGTAATGAAGTTTTGTATCTGTATATGCGACTGTATAAATTATCGGTGAAGGAAAATGCATGTAATTGACACTTTTAATGGTTTGAATCCACAGAAAAGTGCTGTATATAGTGTTTGCATTTGTATTTAGAGCAAATGTTATTCAAAAATCCATTATTTGTTCAGCTAAATAACTACAAGTATTTATAGTCACACCAACTTTGGTAGAATTTCTGTACGATCCATCAAATTGATGTATTTTTAAGACATTTTTAAACACGGCAGAGACCATACTGTTTAAATTATAATGAAAGTACATGGACATTTTAGTCCAAGGAGGTTTTATTTCTTGCCAAACCTGATCGAGAAATCCTAAATCTCATTTAAATCAGAGTGGAAAGCCGAATAAAACCGGGTTCCCCCGAGTTCACGTCTGAGTGAAGCAGTGGAATAAACTTTGACAGCTCAATAACCAGCACTCAGAGCCACGGGAGTGCAACTCAACACACACACATAAAAAAAATATGACGACAAAGGTAAAAACAGACATATACAACAACAAAAGTGAAAATTCTGAGAAAAAAAGTTCGAAATTATGAGAAAAAAGTTTAAGAAAGTGAGAATTATGTGGAAAAAAATTTAAATTCTGAGAAAAAAAGTCTAAGAAAAAGTTGATTCTGAGAAAAAAGATCTAAGAAAGGGAGATTTCTGAAAAAAAAAAGACAATTCTGAGAATGAAGTCATCATTCTAAGAAAAAAGTCTAAGGAAAAAGTCATAATTCTGAGAAAAAAGTCTTAGAAAAAGTCATCATTCTAAGAAAAAAGTCATAATTCTGAGAAAAAAGGTCTAAGGAAAAAGTCATTCTAAGAAAAAAGTAAGAAAAAGTCAATTCTGAGAAAAAAGTCTTAGGAAAAAGTCATAATTCTGAGAAAAAAAGTTTAAGAAAAAGTCATAATTCTGAGAAAAAAGTCTAAGGAAAAAGTCACAATTCTAAGAAAAAAAGTTTAAGAAAAAGTCATAATTCTGAGAAAAAAGTTTTAGAAAAAGTCATTATTCTGAGAAAAAAGTCTAAGGAAAAAGTCACAATTCTAAGAAAAAAAGTTTAAGAAAAAGTCATAATTCTGAGAAAAAAGTCTAAGAAAAAGTTACAATTCTAAGAAAAAAAGTCTAAGAAAAAAGTCATGACATCAATAAGCAGAACTCAGAGCCACAGGACTGAAACTCAACTCACTCACACATACAAAATAACTTCAAAGAAAAAAGAGAAACGTAACAGAAGTTTGTTTCCTCAACGTTACGAAGCATAAAAGTGTGATTTCTGAGTGAGAGAGTCTTTATTCTGGGGGGAGACGACGTTTAAACTGTGAGCGGCGTTCCAATATCAGAGGAATTTCAATCAAGCGTGAGCGCTGATCTCCTGAGGCAGCAGCAACAGAGTGAGACGCTCATCAAGTTTCTGTGGGTTTGCTTTGGCAACACATGGCACATTCTCTCCAGAGTGTTTCTGAGTCTGTGTTTGGCAGCAGAGATGAGCAGCAGACACTTAAGAAAATAACCTCTTTTCCCTCCGGTGCAGCTGCCCAACACAGAGAATACATCTGTGGGGAAGATTAGACCTGTGTGGCCACTGACCAGACTCAGGTCTCTGCTGATTTATGTTTGTGTATCTGTCACAACTATAGGGCGAATACGGACCACATGTAAAAAAAAAAAAAATGAATATTATTATGTTCTGATAATATTCTGATAATAAAGTAAAAATACTGTGAAAAATCATAATTCTGAGAAAAGTTTTTTTTTTTTTAAGTCAGAAAAAGGTCTAAGGAAAAAGTTAGTATTCTGAGATTTCCGTCAGAATTCTAAGAAAAGTCAGAATTATGAGACAAAGGTCTACGGAAAAAGTAAATATCCTGAGATTTAAATCAGAATTCTGATAAAAGTCAGAATTCTGAGACAATGGTCTACGGAAAAAGTAAATATCCTGAGATTTAAATCAGAATTCTGATAAAAGTCAGAATTCTGAGACAATGGTCTACGGAAAGTCAGCATTCTGAGATTTAGATCAGAATTTTAAGAAAAGTCAGAATTCTGAGAAAATGGTTTAAGGAAAATAGAATTCTGAGGTTTAGGTCAGAATTCTGAGAAAAGATGAGATAAAGTCTAAGAAAAAGTCAGATTTGAGAAAATAGAATTCTAAGAAAAGGGTTAAAAGAATGCTGAGACAAAGGTCTACGGAAAAAGTCAGTGTTCTGAGATTTAAGTCAGAATTCAAAGAAAAGTCAGAATTCTGGTGACAAGGGTCTAAAGGAAGTCTGTTTTCTGAGATTTAGGTCAGAATTATAATAAAAGTCAGAATACCAAGAAAAGAGTCTATGGAAAAAGTCAATATTCTGAGAAAAAGGTCTAAAGATAAAGTTAGAATTCTGAGATTTAAGTCAGAATTCTAATAAAAGTCAGAACTCTGAGACAAAGTCTAAGTCAAACGTCATGGACATTTTCCAGTCGCTGACTCATCACGTTTTGTCACGCGAGCATTAATGAGTGGACTACGATGTCCTGTGAGATGATGATAGAGTCAAACTTTAAACGCTATGATTAAAACAATAATTACCCGGTGTTACGTTTAATCTGCTGCATTACGTCGCTCCGTCAGTTTTCCTCTTTTACTGCACAGTCAGAGAAGAACCAGCAGGGACTCGGTCGTTTTAGGCCTAATATCATGTGTTTAAACTTTATGATGTTTGTCTTTGTGTCTCATACTTCCTGTTTGTGTGTTATATGTGACTTTAATCTGGTTTTAGATCTGTGTTTTCACTGAGGCTGTAAAAAAAAAAAAAAAAAAAAAGAGTGGTTAAGGGTAAACTCTGCAGGGAGAAGGAAAGACAAACATTTGTGCTAACATGCGAGTGTTATAATAAAAATGTTAACCCTCCCTTTGCTGCTTAAAGCAACTGAACCTGACGCTGTAAAATGGCTGCTTATATTGCTCCTGAAAACACTGGTGTCAAATTAAATTTAATACAAATAGACCCTTAACATACGTGGAGACTTACAAGTTCCCATCCATTTCTGATATTATTGTTATTTTACAAATTATGTCGCAGGATTTTGAACTGTATTTTGTTTAACGAGCACAACTAATATACGTAAAAAAGACCAGATTGTAAGAATCTACTTAATGTCTGATAAAACTAACATTTATTTGTGATTTTTAATTTCTAGAATATTAAAAAAAAAAAATTCATATTCAATATATACATTTTTTTCGTAATTTTTAGTCTATTGTAAATAACTAACTAAAATACACACACTAACACACCTTACGGACAAAAATGTGCTAATTGAAATGACGAAAACTTGTAAATTTAAGGGTTAGAAACTTAACAAAAATGCATTACTGTTTGATATGTATTTCAGTATTTTAACATGCAGTTAATTGTAAATGACTGTCATATATTGAGAGTTATTATGGGAAAATCAACAAAAGCACTAAGTTACAGGACATTTTCCGGCAATAAGCAAAAAAAACAGTTTACTATCGCCTAAAAAAATAAAGACATTACTTATTTGACGTTGGCGGCAATGTTTAATTATAATCTGGCGTTTTTGTGCACAATATTGATACAATAACACTATAAAAGGATTAAAATCTGGAATAAATGAGAAGAATTTGTCGTCCGCTCCGTTTTTAAACTGCAAGTAGAAGAAAATATAGAATATTCATCAGCTTTAGAGTCACTTAAAAAAAAAAAAAGTATAATCAAATTCAATTACACAACTCTGCCTCGAGGCAAAAACACAAAAACTTGACTGATTGAAAAACAGACTACGGCCCTAGAGACTGACCCTAGAGCTCGACACAGGAAACAATAAGTTTTACGACTGAGTTCAGAATAAATAAATCTCGCTCCTGTGCAGAGAGCGGGGGAAATGACGAGGCTCTTAAAATTATATATATGTGGATATAAAACATTGCGTAAAAAAAGTAAAGGTTGTGTTTAAGAAAAGATAAAACGCATTTTACTCTAAATCTAAATGGTACTTTCCAAATTAATCTAATCTGAGGACGCCTCATTAAGCCAAGGCCAGGTGATGAGAGAAACCAGAGAATACGCTGAGAGTGAATGTGACCTATTGTTCCCTGTTCTCCGGCCCGGGATTATACGCCGTGTCACAACATTCCCGTCATAGCAAGAGGAGGAGGAGGAGGAGGAGGAGGAGGAGGAGGAGGAGGAGGAGGAGGACAGGAATTGGGAAGTCGAGGAGGTCGAGCTCTTCCTGGAAGACCACGACAACAAAACATCCCCCACTCCCTCAGCGTCTTTCTATCTTTATGTCACGGCGTAGTTTACACTTTTAGTTTTCTTTTGTTTTCTTTCGCTTTCTCCGAGCGCCACAAAAGGCCAAAAAGGGGCGGGGCTTCACAGCAGCGTGATTAGCGCATTCCAGTAACGGCACGGACAAAAGTCGCCGCACGAACCTTGCGGCTCTAAAGCGCCGATTCACAAACGCGTCGCTGCATCCTCGTGTTTACATACAAATAAGAGAGAGAGGGGACGTGGACAGTTATCTTGCCAGAGGCCGTTCAAGGCTCTGGAGAAGAGAAACGCACACAAAGAGGATATGAACGACAAATGTGGCCGAGTGACTTCACGCAGCCTCGTGCGATGACACCGGCATGGTGGTTTTTTTTGGTGAAAGCCGCGTCAACTTATCGGCGTCCTCCAGGGAGAATTATAAACCCCGGGGAAAGGATGCAGTCGCTGCCCTGAACCTTTGCTGTTCTTCAGCAGCAGGTAGATTTAAGCGCTCGCTGCTCGGTTCGCGAAATCTGCAGAGTGGGTTTTTCAGAAGCAGGAGCAGCAGCAGCTGCTGCCTTGAAGGTCTAAGGTGAAAAAGCAGAACGAGAGATGGTTAAACTAAACACGGTTTAGGTTGTTTTGGACCACAAGAGGGTCCAATCTGAGATATGCAAATATTTTCAACAGATCCTTGTTCAGGGCGACACGGACTATTTTGATGGTAAATTTCAAGTCATTCCGAGATACTTTTTGTTTTTGAGACTAAACTCAGCTCACTGTCAAAGTGCATCAGGGCAAATGGATCATTTCCTGATTTTAGAAAATTCATTAAAATTATTCCTTAAGAGATATGCAAATATTTTCAACAGATCCTTGTTCAGGGTGATATCGACTATTTTGATGGTAAATTTCAAGTCATTCTGAGCTACTTTTTGTTTTTGTGAAGAAAGTCAGCTCACTGTCAAAGTGCATCAGGGAAAATGGATAATTTCCTGATTTTCAAAAATTCATTGAAATTATTCCTTAAGAGATTTGCAAATATTTTCAACAGATCCTTGTCCAGGGCGACACAGACTATTACTGTGTAAAATTTCCTGATTTTTCAAAAATTCATTCAAATTATTTGGATTTGGATGTAGTAACAGTTTTTGGCCACATTCTTACATATGGCACCTTTAAATGCTGGAGATTAACGCACGTTTTTGAGGGATTTTTAAGTCTTTAACTAATCAACAGTTCGGCATTGTTCAGTTCGATTCTTGTGTCGGACGTCGAGCTCACTGACCAATCAGTGACCGGCAGATTGTCGACGTGACATTTTAGTATCGGCTCAACTCAGGCTTGGAACCTTGACAGAGCAGGTATTAAAAATAACATCAGGTATTAGGTACTGAAAAGCAAAAAATAGCAGTATTTGTTATTCATGAGAAGGCCCATGTTCCTGGTGAGACTCTGGGAAAAATCATACTGTGGCTCCTGAACACATGAAGACAGAAATGTCCACAGTGTTCCTTGACCCCCGGAGCCCTCGCTGAGGCTTATCTTGCTCGGCGGAGCAAAAAGCAACAGGGTTGGAGAAAAGCAAAAGGATTCCGGGGGGGGGGGGGGGGGGGGGTGGATAAGTTCGGTATTTCCAAAATGAATATCCTTGGAGGAAGACCAGCAGCTCATCAGGCTTTTGGGAGGGAAGCATGGATTAAGACGAAGAGTGCAAAGCAAAAAGAATGTGCGTTCAGGCGTCCACCGAGGCCAAAACCAAAGCTAATGAGCCTCGACTTAAACACAAAAAACAGACTGAACCATTTCACTTTATATCTCCACTCAATTCACAGGACTATTCGGGCGTTTATTTAAAGCTGCACTCAGTGATCTACAGTCAGTACATCCAAAATCCTCCGTCTGACGGCAAAAATCGTCGCCTACCGAGGCAGACGGGAGTTTTACCAAGCCTACCGAGGAGGAAGGAGGAAACTGAAGGGCGCGACGGTGGTGACGAGTCGTCACTAATTTAAACGACAGGATTGTGAAACCGATTTACTCGAAGCTATGGGTCGCAAAAAACGCAGAACAAACAGACGTCTAAAAAGCCTCAGTTCCCGTCTCAAAAACGTCTCCGCCAGAGAGGAAATGGAACGGTCCGAGGTCAAAGTCGTGACCAAATACGGGAAAAAAGAAGGTCAAAGGTCACTACGCAATTGTCTTGTGATATATCGACGATCGCAGAATTGTAGCACTGCGATATTATTGGTATCGTAGACCATGTATCGCGTTGTAAGTTTTGTTTTTATTGTGGTTTATTGTTCGTATGTTTTTTTTATCTTTCAATATATTTTAGTTGTTTTAGATGTACGTTATTGCCTCGTGCGAACTTCTAAGCCTTTTATTTATTATTCCGTACATCATCTTTCGTCCACTGTGGTTGTTTTTAAAGCGCTTTTCAATAAAGTTGGACTGAATTGTTGTCTTTTTATGTGATAATTCTCCACTTTCACACACTTTCACATTAAAATTCCAAAAACAAATCAACAGTTTCTATATTTAGTTAAGTTATATACGAGTAGAGTACGTACAAGTACACATTTTACTGGTTTTTAGAGACTCTACAGCGTTTCGAAACACTAAAGGTCACCGTGGTCATGTTTTATTTTATTCTATTTATTCCAGCTTGTAATTAATAAATAAATCAAACTCCCCCATGTCCTCAGAGAGAGTGAGAGGGGAACACAAAGTCCTGAGAGGACATTAGTCCGTTGACCGTGTCCCGTTTCCCGCCACAGTTTACGATGCTAATGTCCATGAAGACACCACAGGTCCCCGAGGACACGTCCACTTTCCAGGCACCGAGTGCAGAGAAGCACTGGTGTCGACGCGCTTCCTGTTTGGAGAAATCTTTCTCCGTAAAAACAAAACCGTTACTGGGAAAAGGCTCAATGTAGATTCTCCAAAATAAATAAACCTGAAAATGTCCTGGATTTACCAGGAAGAAGAAAGAACTGGGAAAATGAGAATATTTAAACCATCAACTATTGTCGCACAACTGTTGTTTGTCGTTTTTTCCTCATTCGTTTCCATTCTACAAAGAATTTAGGTCAAACGTAAACAGGAAGCAAATGTCAAGAACTGGCTTTAAAGTGATTAAATGTTTAATTATACAAACATAAGGAACAAATAAGTACAATTGTATTATACTTTGTGTTGCTATATCACTTAGAAATGCTTTATAAGCACAAACATTTTATACGTGCAAACCTAAAATTGACCCAAATATCATGAATAAGCATAAAATACAAAATAATAAGCCGTTATAAACAGTAAGTTGTGTTACTTTGGCTTATTTTTTTGTCATTATGTGGTTTATTAATACTTTAACAAAGGGAGTTTTAGTCAAAATAAGAATTCAGTTCAAACCTCAACAAGAAGAATTTAAAATACTTCATAATAAGCCGTTTTTAAAGTCTATTCTTGATCACACTTGTGTTAAAAATAAGTCACAAGCTATTAAAAAGACAATATTTACACTGAAGGATATTATCATCGGGTTATTCTACGTGTCAATTATTAAAAAAGACGTCTTAACTCGCTGTTAATGATAAAAAAAATAGGTTGTTACTCAGTGGAGTTTAGTGCAAAGGTCAAAGGGTCAAATAATGTGATAAACAGAAGTGGTCATAGATCATGCTGGTTCCTGGGAAACTAAAAAAAAAGTGTTTATAATCACGAATGATGTATTAACCAATGATAAAGTCACTTAAAAAACGTCAACAAGGATAATAATGTGTTTTTGTGCCAGAGAAGTGTTTCTGTGCTCTGCTGTACAGAATCAGAAACTGTTCACGCATGTTTGGCATTCCTGCGTTCGACAGGAGAGGAGAGGTCGAACCATTGTGTTGCTCGCACAAAAAAAAAAAAGCCCCAGACCGTGAGTCAAACTAAGCCAAGTCTACAACATACTGCTGACGTCGTCGTCTCACACCGGGAAACACGTACAGATGCTTTCACTGACTCAAGTCGACTTTTATGACGTACAGGAGCAAACGCGTGACGTTTTTCCGGCTCGGGACGTCGCAAACGGGTGATCGCAACTTCAGGAACGGGAGAAAAAACCCTGAAGATTAAGTGTTGATACTCGTTATTGTCCGCCTCTATGCAGACGATTCACTCCTCTTTATAATAAACCAGCAAGAAAGCCACATTTTTCGTGCACACTTTTAAACCTAAAACTGCATGTTTGTTAAAGATGTTGACGAAAAGGGAAATGTAATCGCACACAGAGCAGAAAACCACAGGTTTACACTTCTACGTTGCTTATATCCAAGTTACACACCGTCTGTGTTGTATTTTATGCTAGTACTTATGCTAGTATTTTCATATTTTATACAGTACTGTAATGTAACAATGTCCCACCGAGTTTCGCAAAATTCGGTGCAACTTTTTTATGTTTTTATTCATGTTAACCTCCTGAAAAATGAAAAAAAAAACTTGACGATTCTGTTTAAATTGGATTTTTAACGCTCGTCATCTCTGAAATTTACGTCGTCTATTTTGTAAATTATGCTCCCAATAGAACTCAAATTGATGATTAAGCGCTTAAATGAGAACTATACATGATTTTTAAATGCTAATTTAACAGCTTCAGAGTCATCGTGATACTTAAAAGGTGCCATACGTAAGAATGTGGCCAAAAACAGTTACTACATTCAAATTCAAAAATACCGAGGTCGTTTAGGTTTCTTTTTTTTTTTGACGCAACTGGCAACCCGGGGTTGCTCGGCAGCTGAGACTCTACTGACTGCAATGATTGGTAGACGGCGGTAGGTGGCGCCACATGCTAAAAAAACATGATTTCAAAACATAAACATGATTTGCAGTCTGCAAAATATTTTTTTTTAATGCAAATATTTTGGCTGAACTGTTGTTGTTGGTGAGTTCAGTTTGTTATATGAACATTATTCCTGAGTCTCTGTGACATATTAGGAGGATTTTATGGATTTATTACATAATGCACCTTTAATGGTTTTGTTGCGGGGGAGATTTGAGGCGTTCTCCACTGCCCCCTACTGTCTGCGAGTGGGAAAACCAGCCTTGGAGTCATCAGAATCAAGAGGTCTCGCGATAAACATGAATTGCTTTGAGTCTTCGCTCAACGAATAATTATCAAAATCTTTGCCATTTAAATTTTTCCAACAGCAGAAACAAAGTGCTGCAATAAAATCTAGAAAAATATGAGCGAAAATACCTAAAAAAAAACAATTAAATACTGTTAAAAACACCAGAAATAAACAAGTTGTCCAATAAAAACAGGTCAAATCAGTGTCGCAAAGGTTGGTATGAGGGTGAGGTCGACTCCCACACACACGTGGGAAGTCATTACAACAACAACATCATCATCATCATCATCATCATCTGTGATGACATGAAAAGAAAAACACGCCGAGTCACGCAGGAGTCGAGTGAAAACACCGCCGTGGTGATGATGATGATGATGATGATGATGAATGTGAGCTTCGTCGTCGTCGCGGTGGTGGAAAAAGCCCAGGAGAGCGAGACACGGATGAAGGTTTTTTTGTTTGTCGTCGGACCGGTTTGACGACGCAGTGACGCCATGTTCTCGGAATATTCAACACGCGTAATCACATGGATTTGGGTCAAACGAATATGGCCCGAGAACGTCGTTTGACTGCCAGGTCTGTTGAAATGCATTATCAGACATTAGCAAACGCACACAGAGCCCCTTGCTGCTGCTGCTGCTGCTGCTGCTGCCGCCTCCTCCACTCCTATTCAATTCTATTCAACACTAGAGGCATCAGTAGAGAGAAAAAACTCCCTTTAAACAGGAAGAAAATCTCTCTCGGAACCAGAATCAAAGATGTGCGGCACATGCGCCTAGACAGGTTGTGGTGAAAGGAAAAAAACTTGACTTCCTGAATAGAAACCCTTAAGTTTGAGTGATAATGTAAACACAAACCTGTTTTCTCTGAGCAGGTCACTCACCGGGCGTAACCGTCACCGTCAAAGACTGACAGCTGACGACTGCTGTGTTTGTTTTACGCGTTGCTATAGAAACGTTTCTATTATATACGCTACGATAGATTCTCACCCTGTGCGTGTGTGTGTGTGCGACTTTCACAAACCGACTCATAAATGTCATGAACACAAAAACAGTAAAGTGTCGTGATCATCACATGGTGCAGTTATGACTTCACGTTTTCAGCATGACTCAGCACTTTGGCATCAGAATCTAGGTCATCGTAGAACAGAAGAATTTACTGTAACTAATGATTATTTCCAGCGATGATGAATCATGATGAGTCATTTTCTCTGTTCATTTAAGAGAATAATAATAAATGTTAATTAGTGACTCTCAAAATAATGTCATCTGCAAATCAAAGAACTGTTATTTCCATAATTGAATAATCGGTGTATTATTCCCTCGATTAATTGATTGTTTGTTCCAGTGTTTCCCAACCCTGATCCTCAGGGAACTCTGCCCTGCCATGTTTTACATGTTGCCCTGCTCCAAAAACACCTGATTGAAATAAATCGTCAGCTCATCATCAAGCTCAACTTTCAACTTTTGTCAATTCTTTAAAAAAAAAAAAAAATTATATTTAAACTTTTGTCAATTTTTTTCCCCAAAAATTGAATGTTTCAACTTTTGGCTTATTAAATTTTTTTTTTTTTTAATGTAATGTTTCAACTTTTGTAAAAAAAATAAAATAAAAAAAATAATGATAATAAAAAAATAATGTTTCATCTTAATCAGGTGTTTTCTGGAGCAGGGCAACATCTAAAACCTGGCATGGCCGCGTTCCCTGAGGACCAGGGTTGGGAAACACTGGCTTTGGTCCATAAAGTGTCAGAAAATGATGATTGATTTAATTGTGTGGGGGGGAAAAAACACTCAATAGTAAGAGATTAGTTTGGTTATTGATTAATAATCAATTAATCATTGAAGCCGTGTTACAGAGGAGCTAAAAAACAGAAAATTATCAAATTTAATGACTTGAAACTGAATAAAACACTTAAATACTAATTATTTAACTGTTTCAGGCTTAGTACAATTTGTTTAGACATTGAAAATGCTGATAAAACAGAGTGAAACCTGCAGTAAAACCAATATTCTAATTCTAATAAAAAAAAAAAGCAGCACAAAGTGCTTTACACAATAATAAAAATCACCCTCACCTCCTCCTCACAGACAAAGACGCAAAACCGCAACAGCGACACAATGTCAGGGTGACGACACGCACAAAACACATGGAGCCAAAAACAAAACAACAACAAAAAAACAGACAACAAAAGAGACAAAAGAGGACAAAACTGTCGTCATGGACGAGGAGACACTGAGGATCGGGGGGAAAGTGACTGACATTAAAATGAGAATAAAGAAAGAAGTGCTTGAAATACTCAACAGTGAACACTGGAAAAGAAACTTAAGATTGACAAGAAAGACAGGGGGCGCTAGAGGAAAGAATCTGCTACCGTCGCCAAGGAAACGAAGCTCATCGTGTCATTTTATTTGGATTTAACTTTGTGCAAAAAAAGTCATGCAGAGACGTGCAGACGACGGCGTCCTCACAGGTGGAAGGAGCCGGTACGACTGGTTCATCATCGCACACTCACAAGGAAATAAAAGGCTGGCTGAATGAATGAATGAATGAATGAAAGAATCTGTAAAACACAGATGCAGGAGTTTCCCAGAACTTCATGCTATTTTCGGTGCAAAATACACACTCCGGCATGACTTCTACTGCCTTATTTGCACATATTTCACAGACTTTAACGCTCTCTACTTGTCATTTACTGCACTTTCCCCTGATTTGAAGTGGGTTTACACACAAATGGAAGCATCACACTGCAAAAAAAAACGATGCTTTTTTTTGGTGGTTTATTACAAAGAGGAGTGAATCGTCTGCATAGAGGCGGACAATGAGTGAGTATTAAAGGGATAGTTCGGAATTTTGGACATAAGACCCAGTTTTCCAACTCAGCCGGTGTGATGGAGACGTCTGGAGACGTTTTCAAGAAATTTCATTCAGTTTCATTCTAGTTGCCGAGTTCACCGATGCTACGGCTAGCGCAAGTCAATGATACAAGTTAGCATGGCATTAAAAACACTCATACCGACTCCACAGTGCACCCGAGGCAAATCGATTGTAACGGCAGACTATCGATGTACATATCTGTGTTGATAAGAATAATATTTGAAACAAAACTAACGTCGCAGCGCATGGATTTTTGAGGGACTACTTTCTCAGCACTATACTTCCGGCAGCGGAATCAGTCCGCCGCTGCCGGAAGTATGACCCGCTGCTGCTGCTGCTGCTGAGACATAAATCCTTCAAATTGCAAGGTTGGTTTTATTTCAAACATTCTATCAACACAGATATGTACATCGATAGTCTGCCGTTACAACTGATTTGCCTCAGGTGCACTGTGGAGTCGCTATGAGTGTTTCTAATGCCATGCTAACTTGTATCATTGACTTGCGCTAGCCATAGCATCGGCGAACTCGGCAACTAGAAGAACTGAATTAAATTTCTTGAAAACGTCTCCAGACGTCTCCATCACACCGGCTGAGTTGGAAAACTGGGTCTTATGTCCAAAATTCCGAACTATCCCTTTAACACTTAATCTTTTCGTTTTTTTGACGGAAGTTGACTTAAGTCGGCGAAAGCATCTGTAAAACCTTTACGAGTGCCAGTTAACGCTTCACTGCCGCAACAAATGCACCAGTAAAAGCCTTCAATGGTTGCATTTTTGTTTTATTTCACTCGATTCTTTCGCGTTTGTCCAGTTTTTGTGATATTTTTTCCCCCTTAGGAACAAATAAAAACAGAGGAAAGCTTCACACAAGCAAACGAGTAGATTTAAGTAGTACACGTGTAGATTTCAGAAGCTATTTCCCCAAAATCCACGACAACAAGTGTCGTATTGTGTCACAAAGAGTTTAAACGGGCGAAGTCTCGTCCGGGCAAAGGTTTAGAGATCAAGTCTTTTTCGAGCGTTCGGAGCCACATATTTATTCGATTTCACGGGATCTGCTGCATTCCTGAGCGGCTTTCACTGAGCTTTTCATGTAACGCTAACATACGAGCAGCGGTTCACAAAAACAGCCACGGGGGGGCGAAGAAATAATAAAAGTCATATATTCCTGTTTAAAGCAGCGTTTTTTTGATTTCAGCTGAAAATGACAAACAGGAAAAAAAAAACCTCATATGTCTTGTTCTAATAATAAATCTTTTGGAGTTTCCATGAACCACACGTTGACATTTTTATTTTTCGGCTCGTTAAAAGTAAGTTTGTCAAACTTTATGAGCTGCAACGGAAAGTCAAATACCATCAAATCTGCACAAATCTGCACCTGAGAGAGGATTTGAAAAGTTTTAAGGAAAAAGTGGCCAAATCCTGAGGTATGGAGTAAATGTGGAAACATTCAAACTGGAAAAAAATGATTTTAATAGTAAAAACAGACACTAAAATGGCCAATATTTGCCTTTTTTTATTAATATTCAACAGCAAATTTTTTAAAAAATTGCACATTTTTAATCCTAGAAACTTGATAATTCACAAACGTTACTTTTTTCAACTTTAATTATGTTATTGACGACCTGTTTCATGCATTTAACATGAATAAATAAAAGAAAAATAATAATCGGCATCAATTATATCCACTAAAACTGCCCTGATTTCTAAAAATCAGCAGCCGCCATATAAAAAAGTAATATCAGACAATTTTGGGACAGAATATTGAGCTTCAGAGAGTTGTGTTCTCTTGTTTTGAATTGAAATGTTCCAGAAAAGTTTACATAATCCCTGAGAATGCAATAAAAAAATGGTTTTAGTATTAAAAATAGACACTAAAATGATCAATATTTGCCATTTGTAATAATAATAACCAGCATATTTTTAATAAAATGCACATTTTTGTTCCCAGAAACTTAATAAATGCTGCTAATTTACATAAATACTGTATATGACTGCACTGCAGCGTTGACAGACAGTTATTGCCGTTTAATAACGAGTCGTAAAACGATCAAATCTGCAGAATGATTTTAAAGAAAAAGTCAAATCAGACAATCTGGTGCAGGATTATTCAGCCTTAAGAACGTTGTGTTCTCTTGTTTTTAAATGAAATGTTCCACTGAAACGCCGTCAGTTATCATGAAGCAGAATCTGAAGAGAAAAAGGTAAAAAAAAAAAAAAAAAAACTCTGTCTCTGTCAGTAAATTCTACTTTAATGAACACAAATGGAAAAGCTCCAAACTGCCTAATCATGCACAGTGGCCTGATTAGCGCTGACTCACAACTTCCCCCTCCGTCGCCAGCAAACACAGGAATGTCCGACAAATGCGTCGGACAAAAAAGAAAAAAACCACAACATGTGCTCGCCCACTCCGCTAATCCACCACCGGCAGCCTCCCTGCTGTGTGTGTGTGTGTGTCAAAGTGAGACAACACACCCGGCAGCTAAGAACACAAAGTTCCAACAACAACAACAACAACAACAACAACAACAACAACAACAACAACACAACAGGAGGATGAAGCAGAGCATGAACCTGCTCATGGTTTTATCTCCGTATGCTTCCATTAACATCTGTAACTTAAAATTCATCTAAGCAAACAACAACAACAACAACAACAACAACAACAACAAATACCAGAGTCATATTGACGCAAATTCACTTTCACGTTATCGTCGCTAACTTTCGGGTACTTTTCGGTCACGCTAACTCTTTTTTGGATGCTTGATCAAATGACAACGTGAGCCTTTAGAGCATTTAAATAGGCGGGATTAGACCCATGAAGCACTAGCACTGTAAGCTAGCATCAGCGTTTTGAATTTGATGCGGGCGGCTAATGGTTAGCCAGAGGAGCTAAAGACCATCTGTAGCAGTTTCACAGCACAGGCCTGTTAGCATGGCGTTGCAGTAGTAGTAGTAGTAGTAAAGTACTAGGAGCTGGGTAGCATGTTGAGTTAGGTACGGCCTGATTTTACTTACATTAAATAGCGCAAAGTGACATGAGCGGGCGAGTTTCTTGCTAGCTTGAAAGGAGCCAGAGACGGGGAGTCGACGCTAATGCAGATGTTATGACGTACTGATCAGTTCAAAATCAACATTTTCAAAAACAAAAATTTACAAGATGCGAAACTCACAATTCACGCAACAAATTTCACAGATGCTGTTCCGACCAACCGATTGGACGTTTTTCAAAATAAGAGCCTCTTTTTACCACTTCTTATATCAAACTTTTGCCATTTAACGTTCATTCTGTCAAATAAAATAAAACAAATGTTTTAATGTTTTGTTAGGACTGTGCCTTGTTGTAAAAGTGTTTTCTACGTTTTGTGATAATGGTTTGCAACTTCCAGGCCACCGTACTCTGGGGAAAAAAAACAACAACAATAGCCCGAATCCAAGGTCAGACGAGGACAAAGATAATCAGTCTGACGGCGTTTATCACCCGCGGAGAAAACAGTCAAAGTAGATTTGGTTAAATATTTACACGCACGGGTTACGTCGAACGGCGGGTTAAACCAGTTTAAATCGGAGGATCAATGATTTCTGTTCCGTCTGTGACATTTAATGTTTTAGTCCACACACACAGACACACACACACAGAGTCACGTGATGCACTGCTATGTTCCTGCAAACCACAGATATGTACGAGCTCACGTCTCAGGAGTGAAAAATACATTATTCATCATCTGCACGTCGACTGATGTGTGCTTGTAATATGAAAATATCATGTTTTATTTTTGCTCCAGCATTAAAAACCCGCTGTGTCACAGAATCAAAAACGACGACGACGCTGCGTCACTGTGTCAAAACATGTCAGGTCCCAGCGTTAAGTCACACCAGGATGTCCCCATAAAAGCATGAAAACACGCCACATCACAGTGTTCAAGACACACACCAGCATGGTCCAATATTAGCACTGGATTAAAGCGTTAACGCAATAAAATACACAACAGCAATAATACACACCGTCACGGCATTAAAACACACCCGGATGTCCCATTAACAGCATTAAACGCACCTGTATGTCCCCATAACGGCACTAAAACACACCAGTATGTCCCCATAACAGCATTAAACACACTAGAATGTCCCCATAACAGCATTAAACACACTAGAATGTCCCCATAACAGCATTAAACACACTAGAATGTCCCCATAACGGCATTAAACACACTAGAATGTCCCCATAATAGCATTAAACACACTAGAATTTCCCCATAACAGCATTTAACACACCAGAATGTCCCCATAATGTCATTAAACACACTAAAATGTCCCCATAACAGCATTAAACACACTAGAATGTCCCCATATTGTCATTAAACACACTAAAATGTCCCCATAACAGCATTAAACACACTGGAATGCCCCTGTAATGGCATTAAACACACTAGAATGTCCCCATAACTACATTAAACACACTAGAATGTCCCCATAACTACATTAAACACACTAGAACGTCCCCATAACAGCATTAAACACACTAGAATGTCCCCATAACAGCATTAAACACACTAGAATGTCCCCAATACAGCATTAAACACACTAGAACTTCCCCATAACGGCATTAAACACACTACAATGTCCCCATAACAGCATTAAACACACTAGAATGTCCCCATAACGGCACTAAAACACACCAGTATGTCCCATAACAGCACAAAAACACACCATTATGTCCCCATAACAGCATTTAACACACTAGAATGTCCCCATAACGGCATTAAACACACTAGAATGTCCCCATAACAGCAATAAACACACCTGTATGTCCCATAACAGCATTAAACACACTAGAATGTCCCCATAATGTCATTAAACACACTAGAATGTCACCAAGACAGCATTAAACACACCTGTATGTCCCCACAACGCCATTTAAACTCAACATAATGTCACCATGATAGCAATGAAAGGCATAACAGCACTAAAACACACCAGAATGTCCCTAAGACGGCACTAAAAAAACATAACTGCACTAAAACTCAACAAAAGGTCCCAATAGTGGCACTAAAACACACCAGAATGTCCCCATAATGACATTAAAAACACACAGTAATGTCACCACAGCCGTGTTAAAACGTCACAGCACTTCAGCAGAGTAGGTTGCGATGACCGTTGGTCTTTATTTTTGCAGATTTCGGTCACAACACTGAATCAAATCACGTTTTTCTTGCGCAGAACGGACAAATCCAACATGTCCTGTGACGTGCGGAGAAGGTAAACTTGTAAACTGAACTTGTAATTCTACAGAGACGAGGACGGACAAACGCGTGCGTGTCCTGCTGATGTTAGCGCACGTATCCGGTTAAAGATTAACCAGATAGACGGACGGACGGACGGACAAACGCGCGTCACTGGAGACGTCGAGCCCAGATTCTTCTCCCGTGTCGGGAAACGTGGAAAGTTGAAGCGGCCGTTTCTTCCTCAAAGTCGACTACATTAACCTCAGTCGACCGGACTTAAAGTTCACAGTAATGTGAGAGAGTGGAGTCGGCCTGAAGGCAAACACACACACACAACTATTCTGGAGACATGCTGCTCATCCGGCGTCGGCGCTCGAGGACGGTACAGGTTTTTTCTTTTTGCTCGACGGTGCATTCTTGTGCTGAGTAAGCGGAGGAGGAGGAGGAGGAGGAGGAGGAGGAGGAGGAAGAGGAGTGTTGTTCTTCAGTAATAATCGACCGTCTGATCCTGAACACACACATGACTGAAGAGCAGTGACCCAGAAAGACTTTGAACGTTTGGTGTATCAACAAAAAAACAGAACGATGACGGGGAAATAAAACTCTTTGAAGACCTGAAACTTCTTGTGAAGTCAGTTTTCCTCGGCTGGACAAACACTACATGGTTCTGATCATGTTTTCAGATCGTAAATGTAGTCGCAAAACTTAAACTGGCAATTTTTACAGTAGCTGTCGACTCGTAAATGTGCCGTCAGTCAAAGGAGGCACGGTAAAGGGCCTTTTTTTGCGCGCCTGCCACCCTGCTATACTCGCGCGTCAGGGTCCTGCAGTACCTCACTTCACCATCGGGTGGCGGTACAAGTCTGGACGCATTCCTACCAAAGAAGAAGAAGGATCCGATTTTGAACATTTCGAATACTTTCAGCTCAAAAAAAGACCTCTGTATATACATTTTAACATAGTAACGGAGGGGGAAAAGCAGCATAAATGCACTTAAAGTCCAGATTTAGAGGTTCTAACAGATTACAGATTACAGTTACAGTGGCTATCGGCTTTGAAATGTGCTTTATAAGGCATTATCTGATATAGGGCTGAAACAGTTACTCGAATAATCCGATTATGAATCTAAATTCATTACAAAAACGGGGTTTTTTTGCTTCTTGAATGTGAATATTTACTGTGTTCTGAATCAGGACGTCATCATTTCCAGGTTTGGTCAACATTTTTGGACATTTTATGGACCAAAAAGTGAAGAAAACGTGTATTTCCATCTACTGCTACACAAGCAAGCAAAATATTCCTCGTTAATTCCACTAAAGAGGAGACGTCCGGTGTCGCTCTTCCCTTTGTGTGGAGCAGAGTTGAGAGAAAGGTGAAGCCTCCCTGGAATTCAGGAAGTCGTATTGATTTTTTTTTTTTTTTTTTACCAAAGCAGAGCCGAGCTTTTATCGCTCCATTATGACCACGACGGGCAGAAGATTGGGTTCCACTGAGGCTCTGAAACCGGGCTCAGCAGCTATTATTCCTGCAGAGAGATAATCCCGCGCATCTCTGTTCACACCTGTCTGCTCACATTCACCTCACAAAGAGAGAGAGAGAGAGCGAGGCCACGTTTGAATGATGCACTCTCTTTATAGTGCATGTGCAACAGGTGGAGGAAAAGAAACTATAGGTAAACTACGGGTAAAGTAGTTAGTTTTAATTTAAAACTACGTGATACACACTGCACTTTTGTACAAGGTTTGTCTTTTTTAACTGCATTTAATGTTTATTTTGCACAATTTTTATGTCTTTTTTATCTGTATTTGATATTTTGCACAATTTGTATACATTTGGCACAATCGTTATGTTTTGCACAACTTTTAGACATCTTTTTAACTATTTAATGTTTATTTTAATAGATTTGTCTTTTTAAAATGTATTTGTTGATATTTTACACAATTGTTATACATTTGGCACAATTAGTATACATCTTTTTAAACTATTGAATGTTTATTTTGCTCATTTTTTTGTCTTTTAATTGCATTTATTGATATTTTGCATCACTTTCATACATTTTGCACAATTTGCATACGTCTTTAACTGCATTTAATGTTTTCTTTGCACAATTTTTGTCTCTTTTTTTTTACTGCCTTTGTTTATACTTTGCACATTTCTATACATTTTGCACAATTGTTATGCATCTTTTTAATGTTTATTTTGCAAATGTTTTGTCTTTTTAAATTGTATTTGATGATATTTTGCATCACTTTTATACATTTTGCACAACTTTTTGCACAATTTGCATTTCTTTACTGCATTTACTGCATTTTGCACAATTTTGATACATTTTGCACAATTTGCATGCATCTTTTTTAACTATTTAATGTTTACTTACTGTTCTTACTGCCTTTGTTTACATTTTGCGCTATTTTTTTTACGTTTTGCGCAATCCTTATACGTCTTTGTAACTTTATTTGGTTAAATTTGATACGTCTTCAGAGGAAAAGAGGAAATACCCAGTAAATCAGCAGCAGTTCTCTGGAAGAAACGCTCACCGATTAATCGAATTTACCAATGAATCACTGCATTAATCACTGCTGCTTCACGTGAACTATTATTTTCGCAAAAATGTCAAAAAATTAGGTGTTGTCAAAGTAAGAGATTTGAGAAAAGAAGAAGATTAAAAAATATCACAAAACAGCGCAGAGATTCTTCAAAGGATTAAATAAAGTCCCCAGAGAAAGATAAGGAAAATTCCACGTGTGCTGTGTCTGTTGATTCATATTTATTGTTGTAAAAGAGTAAAGTTCAAGTTTTTTTTTTTTTTTTTTAAACATAACCAGTCGTGACACTTGTGATTTATTTATGTTCTCGGTGTTAAATTAAAGTGAGAATTCACAGCCAAAAACACTGAAACCCAACACTTTGACTTAAAGTGACTTCAGCCAAACGCAGCACAGCAGCTTCACGACAGACGACGGTGAGTCGGTAGCTGTTTGGACTCAGTTTGGACTCTGCTGACCTGCATCATCATCATCATCATCATCATCATCATCGCACCCAGAGGAACGATCTGTCAGAGTGTCATCAAAGCACTTAACGAAACAGAAAACGTCTCCCGCAGGACGAATCATAACCTCCTCACATCTGCAGCATCTGCAGGCCTTCAAGCTCTTTAAACTTCAGCAGAAGAAGAAGAAGAAAACGCAGACAAGCTCCGCCCACATCCCCTCTGATAACAGTGTGTTCACCCCTGTATCTGGCTCGGGGGGTTAAAGCCCCCACATTAGAGCCTCGCTGGCCTGGGACCAGCTTTCAAACGGCTTTGCTCAGCACTGTGGAGCAGCAGCACCTAATAACAGGATGTGCCTGAACCAGTCCAGGACTGGTTCAGGCTGTCAGAGTACTTCTAAAATAACCACATTAGTTTATTAATAATAATAATAATGTAGTCGCTTGTTTTTTTCGATCATTTATAACAGACGTCCGGTCTGAGGCCAAGACACAGAGAGTCTGACATGATTTAAAGTCAATAACAATAGAGGCTGCAGCACCGGCGGCCAACACACACACACACACACAGCATTCTTAGCAAGGACACAATCACATAACCCCTTAAACTTAACCATGACAACTACAGGACTCATACTTAACCTGAGTCAAACCCCGACTTTAAAACAAAGTCTTAACCTTTGGAAAAAGGCCTTTAAAGTTGGGACAACCAGACAAAGTGTCCTCACAAAGATAGCATAGGAAGCAAGGACACTCAGACTAAACCCCTAACCCTAACCCTTAACCTAATCCTGACCCTAAACCCAAGTCTTAACCCTCTTTAAAGGCCTTTTAGGTTGGGAGGATGAGCCGAAATGTCCTTAGATAGTCAAAATGTCCTCACAAAGATGGGTTAGATTCAAAATGTGTCCTTAATCCAAGTATTAACCCTCAAAAAGGCACTTTAAGTTGGGAGGACCAGACAAAATGTCCTCAAAGAGACAGCATATTAAGCAAGGACACTCAGACTAAACCCCCTTACCTTAACAATCACAAATAAGTGCCTAACCCTAAACCTAATCCCGACCCTAATCCCAAGCCTTAACCCTTTAAAAAGGCCTTCTTAGTTGGGAGGACCAGGCAAAATGTCCTCAAAAAGACAGCATACTATTAAGCAAGGACACTAAATCCACTTACCTCTGACCTTAACCATGACAACTAAATGCCTAACCCTAATCTTGACCCTAATCCCAAGTCTTAACCCTCAAAAAACCCTTTAAAGTTGGGAGGAGCAGACAAAATGTCCTCAAAAAAATGGGTTGGAATCAAAATATGTCCTTACAGCCTTCTCCAGAGATACACACACATTATTCCTGAGCAAAGGGGCAAAATCGGCCAAATCTTTGAAGCAAATGGACACGGATTTAAAAAAACAACAACAAAAACCACTAGATTATTACCGGAAACTAGCGAAGGCTACTTCCTGTCAACTTTGGAGTTTGTTTTTCTTCAAAAATAAACGTTTCTATGTTGTTTTGTTTCACACGATTACGACATAATGTGTTATTGTTATCTACGGCTGCAACTAAGGATTATTTTCCAAATTTTCCTGATTAATCCAGTAATCGTTTGGTCTGAAATGACCTGGAAATTACGTCCTGTAAATAAATGGAGCTGAAAATCGTATATTAAGACCTGGTCGTTGATTAATCGTTGCAGCCATAATTGTGGTTTTCGGTGAGAATCGAGTGTGTATTTGACCTCTGACCTGATGCGCGTGTCTCTCACCTCATTGGACGGCATGCTGACCACACCTGTCGACCTCCTCTTCTCGCGCAGCTTCCTCTTCTCGATCTGACCTTTGCCCTTCCTCGCGCTGGGCCCGCTGCTCTTCTTCTCCTTGCCTTTTCCCGGTGGTGACGGACTCTCCGTGACGCCGCAGCCGACGCCGCCGCCGCCGCCGCCGTCGTGCTCGGTGGTGCAGGCCGCGGGGCTGGAGTCCGGGGACGCGCACGGTGGAGCCTTGTCCGCCTGAGGCGGGGCCTTCTTCAGGTTGCTCACCGGTGTGACCACGGCGGTGGCGGGTGAAGAGGAGGAGGAGGAGGAGGAGGAGGAGGGTGGTGGTGGTGGTGACGGTGGTTGGTGCTGGTGCAGGAGGTGCGCCTCCTCCTCGGGTCTCCGCAGCGCCGTGGCGGAGGAGGAGCGCGACACCGCGTACGAGGAAGGGAAGCAGTTCCCGGAGGAGGCGCTCCGCTCCGGGTTGCCGTTGTTGGTGAGCTCGGTGCCCGGTGGAGGAGCGCCGGCAGCGGCGGCGGGGTGACCGCGGCTGTTGGCGGCGAGCGGAGCCCCAGTGGCTGCCGCGATGTCCCCCAGCATTTTGGCTCTCATTTTCTCCCGCTTCGCCTTCCATTCCTCCAGAAAGTCTGTGGTGGCGTTTGATTTAAAGCCTCCTGTTGCCATTTCCTCTCTTTGAAGTCCCTCCTCGGGTGAAAAACAAACTTTTTTTAAAGAAAAAACACTGATATGAAAGTCTCCGTCTCTCGCCTAACAACGACCCCGCATTCCCGAGGTGAATAAAACAAACAGCCCCCTCTGCGTACGTGTGTTTCCAGGTGAAAAGAAACCAGAGCGAAACTTTGTCGTTTCCTCGCGCTTTTGCTTTCATGTAGCCGCCGACTTATCACCGCAAAAAACAGAGTCGCCTCCTGCGACAAAAGTTGCGACTTTTGCGGCTTAAAGTCGACAAAAAAGTGCGTCAAAAAGTTACTCCAGAGAGAGACGCAGGAGCGCGGACTCACCTGCGTGAACGCGCGTCTGTCTGCGGGTAATCTGTCCTCAGTCTCACCAGGTGTGTGTGTGTGTGTGTGTGTGTGTGTGTGTTGGGAATGAATGGTGCTCGCGCTCGCTCTCTCTCGCCCTCTGACTCTGACGCCGGAAACACACGAGCGCTTCCGAGCGGAGCCGAACAGTGAAAGTCCCTGTAAATAAAACACAGTTAATTTAATGAACATTTGAAGATTTTGTTGGAAAATATCTTGTGATAATGACTTTAAAAAAAAAAAAAATTCTTGTGACCACATTTTTATTTTTTTTTGTTATTTACGTTCACCTTTATGATATAATTATATAATGTGCTGATTTAATTTTTAATAAAAGGTAAAAGTCGATACGTTTGATAACAAGTGACCAGAAACTGTAGCATAATGTAAGAAAATGTGAGTAAATGTTTGATTTTTGTAGACATTTTGGTCAGAATTTTGTACAAATTACGATTATTTCTGTCAGGAGACCTTTGACCTTTGCACAAACTGTATAATATTGAACCTTTATGCTATAATTTGTTGATTTAATCTCTAATAAAAGGTAAAAGTTGATTTGTTTGTCATTTATGATGTTTGTTTAAAAGTAAAGTGAGTAAATGTTTCATTTTTGCCCTTTTTTGCAGATATTTTAAGACTTTTACTTAAATTATATTATTTAAAAAGGGTAATTTTCTGGTCAGATACTTATACTAAAGTATCTCTCAGGCATTTCTGCGTTGCTAAAACAACAAAATCTAATTGTGGCCAAATAACTTTTAACATCAGAGACTGTTTTCATGTTATTTAAGGCTATTTTTATTTATCTTTTTGCCTTAAAGGGCCAAAAAACACTAAAAGGCCACTTCCGCATTCACTCATTCATCATCACACACACAGATATGTCAGTCTTGTTGGAGATTATGAGAAAAGTGGAGGGAGTGAGAAATGAGGACTAAAAATAAACTCTGGATCTGTGGACTCAGGCCGCAGCGCTGCATATTTAGCATATTTCCTCTGTGAATGAGTGAGTGAGGGTTAATGGAGGTTTCCCCTTCACGCCAACACAAACGCTTAAACATTCCTCTGGTGTCTGGACGCCAGGGTGAGTGTGTTTACATGTGATTAGAGCAGCTTTATCCTACATGAGTGGACTTTAGTGGACATTAGTGGACTTTAATGACCTGGAACACACGTCACTGGTTTCTCATGTTGGGTTTGAACCATAAACTGCACATAAAAACACACGTTTGCGTACATTATATATATAAAAATGTAGTGGTTTCATGGTTTTCCTTAGTGAAGTCAATCAGGAAGTAAGAATATACTGATTGACCAACAGGGGGCGACTCTGCTGCAATTTCCTTGTATTTATATCTTTGGGGACAACTTTAAGGGGCTTTTTTCGGGGGGTAGAGACCTGGTTTTAGGGTTAAGCATAGACACTTAGTTAAGGTAAGGGTAATGGTCCAGGGTTATATCTTTGTGAGGTCCAAAAAGCATACAAACCCGTCTTTGTGGGGACATTTTGACCTTGTAGGGACAACTTTTAAGGGCTTTTTTTTTTTTGGTATATACCTGTTTTTTTAGGGTTAAGATTAGGCACTTAGTTAAGGTAAGGGTAATGATCCAGGGTTATATCTTTGTGAGGTCCAAAAAGCATACAAACCCGTCTTTTTTGTGACATTTTGACCTTGTGGGGACAACTTTAAAGGGCTTTTTGGGGGGGTAGAGACCTGGTTTTAGGGTTATGGTTAGGGTTAAGATTAGGCACTTAGTTAAGTTAAAGTAAGGGGCCAGGGTTATATCTCTGTGGGGTCCAAAAAACATACAAACCTGTCTTTGTGGGGACATTTTGATCTTGTGGGGACAACTTTAAAGGGCTTTTTCGGGGTAGAGACCTGGTTTTAGGGTTAAGGTAAAGGTTAAGATTAGGCACTTAGTTAAGTTAAAGGTAAGGGCCAGGGTTATATCTTTGTGGGGTCCAAAAAACATACAAACCTGTCTTTGTGGGGACATTTTGACCTTGTGGGGGCAACTTTAAAGGACTTTTTGGGGGGTAGAGACCTGGTTTTAGGGCTAAGATAAGGCACTTAGTTCCAATTTGGGTGAAATTGAAGGACGGACGCCTGAAAATATTATCTCTATGTTGTGCGGCACCATAGAGGACACAACTTCAGGTTTACTTTGGAGGAACCTCTTGTAACACTATCTAAGAAAGGTCCTAGAGTTCCCCCTGCTGGGCAAATGTAGTCATTTCCCAAAAAATCTACAGAATTAGGATCCATGGTGGATTTAACCTCAATAAACGGCTTATAATTATTAAGAGTATTTAAGAAAACCTTAAAGTCTTCCTCTTCCCCCAAATATCGCCTAAATAGCGATAGTAGCCCACAGCTGTGACCTTAATCGGTACAAAATATTCGTTATTAAATTCAACGTGCGTTGGATTGAACATGTTTGCGTTAATTTCGCATTTTAAACATGAAAAATCCTTTATTAATGTCACATGACATGTGATGACTAAAGGGTCAGTTCACTAAAAAACAAAAAAACAATCATAAACTTCACCTGCCAGGTCTTTAAGTCCTTCATGTAGCTTTACACTCTTTCACCACCAGAGGGCGCCATAACATTAAGACCTGAAGGACCAAACTGTGAATCAGTTATTTGGTGAATAAAATGTTGCACAACTATTTTATTTTATTTTATGGAGAGAAAAAAAACAGAATATATTCACATTTAAGAAGAAAAATAGTATTAATTGAAACATAATCTGAGTTTATTGTAAATTGTACGTTTTCAAACTCAACAGTTTGGATTAAAAATAAATAAATAAATAGAGTTCCTCTTGTTGCTACCAGCTGCAGCCTCGCGCTCTGATTGGCTCACAGCCTGTCTCATCTGACCAATCACAGGCGAGTGCGTCGCCATGAGAATCCTCATCATCTTCACCATCATCTTCATCATTTCTGCTGCGACTGATGTTGGGAAAAAATGATAAAAAAAATGTGTTTACTACGTCGTTGTTGTTGTTGTTGTTATTATTATTATTAACGCGTTCATCTGTGAGCGCGTGAATGAATGAGCGTCGCCGCCGCTGTTATAGACGCACGAGCCGGGGACAAAGGTGTGTGTGTGTGTGTGTGTGTGTGTGTGGACAGCTCATCTGTGTGTAATGGCGGGGTCCGTCCAGTCTGAGGACACAGGCACGCGCGCTACTTCCGGTTTGAGTCAAAATAAAAGTATCATCTTTGTTGCGTCACATGAAAAAACACGGATATTACTTATTGTTTTATAAATGCGGTAACGCGTCGATTTTTACTGTGTTTTTTTTAAACGCTTCTGTCGTGTTTGTTTCGCAGTAAATCAGTCGTACACTGAGCACGGTTTCATTTTTAATCGTTGTTTTTATGCGCAAAATAAGACGCAAAATGTATCTCGGATTGCC
>NC_139821.1:3794565-3832065 GCF_963457635.1 Microchirus variegatus
GGAATTTCTCGCACATTCGCGCGCACTCGTCAGCAGCGCTAATATAATATCGCTTGTTTCTGCGAGTTTTACCTCGCAGTTCATTTGATTATTTTTGGTGCTAACGAACTACAACATTTCCGACTCGCTAGGAATGAGCTAGGCTAGCGGCTGCGTCAGCTGAAGACTAAAGATGTGGATTAGCAGCTAAACGCTAACACTTAAAAAAACAAAAAACCTAACGATCGCACCCACAAGTCAAATTCAGCAATAAAACGTAATAACGTAAAAATGTAGTTCGACTCTGACCCGGGGATCAATTATTTAGTGGCTAACGGCTAGTTAGCTCCTAGTGGTGGTAGCAGGTAGCGGTGGCGCAGGGCTAAGTCCGGGCAGAGCAGGGGCGCAATGGAGTACCACTCCGGTGGCAGCCTGCCCCTGCTGGGGAGACCGCGGTACTGCCCTGGGGCCAATACTAACGGAGGATACCTGTGTGAGACGGGACACTGCTGCGGAGAGACCGGCTGCTGCACCTACTACTACGAACTCTGGTGTAAGTGTCGTCGCACTGTCCTGTTACCACGGTTACGACGTGTAATCATCCAAGTTTTTACTCGTTTCTAGTGACCATCACTTGTCAGAAACAAATTCTCGTAGCTAAGCTAACTGAAACCACAAACAAAGCTAATGATGCCTTGCTAATATTTGCAAGAAATACACAAATACAGTAGTAAAGTAATACAGACTGGTATTTTTCTTTAACTGGTGCTAATTATCAAGCTAAACTTCTTATAGCAGCTACTGTCACTGCTAGCAGCTAAGGTAGCGACTTACTACAGCACCCGACTTCAGCTACTGGAGCAGAAATAGCTGTTTGACTTTAGCAGCTAATGTAGCTGCACCTTGCTACAGTAGCCGCTAAATTCAAACACCAAAGCTACAGTCTGGTTTCAGCCGATTTGTGAGCCGATGGTTCAAACCCAACGACGTTCGTTGGCGTTAATGACTCCTGCATTGTTGTGTTCAGGGTTCTGGCTGCTGTGGACCGTCCTGATCCTGTTCAGCTGCTGCTGCGCCTACAGACACCGTCGAGCCAAACTCAGAGACCAGCAGCAGCAGAGGCAGAGGGAGATCAGCCTGCTGGCCTACCATGGCGCCAGCTCCTACCCGTCCTCCATGCTGGACCTCAGTAAGACCCGTCTGTCTGTCTCAACATCAGGACAATTGACACCGTAGCTACATATGCTAACAAATAACGCAGCACCAGATGCAGATCCAACACCTCAGTTATAACCAATTAACAACCAACACCAATTTAGTTGTCGGTAGTCGTCCCATGTGGATCATTGAAGATTTTACTTCTTTTCCCAGGTTTCCTAGCATCTCTGAAGCTGCCGTCCTATGAGGAGGTAGCGGCTCAGCCGTCCACCCCACCTCCCCCCTACAGCTCGGTTTTCACCGCCCCGCGTTACCCACAGCCGCCGCGCACCGTGGACCCCCACCTGCTCACGCAGCACGGCCCTCTGCTGCACTGCCCGCACAGCGATGGCCCCTCCTCCCTCAGCTCTGACAACAGGTAAAGATGCTAACACGCTACTTCCAAACAGAACGCAGGAGCTGCTGGTCTACTGCTGCCGAGGTAAATCTGAACGAGGCAGCAGTGCGTCAACAACTCCTGTGTCCCTGTGAGCTAAAATCACTGATTTTTCTCGATGGACTTTGGTGTGGGAAAGTGGGCAAGCTATTTTAGACGTTATTGTTTTCCGTCCTTGAACGATGTCCGTCTTTCCCTGCAGCTCCAGTTGTTCCTGTGACTCCTGCTGCCCCTCCTCTCCGTGTAGCTCCTCCCTGTCCGCACCCGTCACATACGAGACAGACACAAGCCACGCCTCCACTCCCAGTGAGGCGGCGCCCCTCACTCTTGACGTCACCATGGAAACCATCACCGCTGCGGCCACACGCTTAGAAGTGAACGAGGAGCGTCGTGCGTCTGAGAGGACGGTCGCCTCGGTGGTCGTGGACGTAGATGACGTTGAAGCTGCCAGAGCTCAGGAACCTCTTGCCACGGACCCATCGGTTCCCGACCAGACTGTTACGGTGGCTGTTGTTACCAGGGCAGCCTCACCACAGCCTTCACCTTCTCCCGGTTCAGAGGTTGCCCTTCCACTTGGAACCGCACCTTCTGTAAAGCAACACCTTGATCTGACACCCAGTGTCGCCACAACCAGCACCTGTAGCTCAAACATACTCTCTAGTCCAAGAGCTGTTGAAGCAGCGCTCCCCTCTGTCCAAGTCATAACCACTGAAGGCCCAGCTGATGGCCTTGAAACTACAGCTTCCCTGAAAACCCCGTCAACGTCAAGCCCTTCTACTCCAACAGAAAGCACTTCTGACAGACCGGGACTCCACTTAACTCTGGAGACCCTTAATCCGGCAAGAACTTTTAATGCAGCCAATGTTCCCTGTAGCCCAGCCTTAGTACCGTCCCCAGATGTTGAAAGAACTTTGGCTCTGATTACAGACTCTGCTGTTCCCCTAATCCTGGATCCAAATCCTGCCCTTGTTCCAATCCCAGCACCTTCAACCCCTCCCCAAGCCTTAACCCCTGTACCTTCCGACCTTTCCCAAGCTACAGTTGCGATACCTTCAAACTCTCCCCCAGCTCTGACCCCGACAAACTTTTTCCAAACACCCTCAAACCTTACTGAAACTCCAGCACCAGTGCCTACAAATCAAGCTGGAGATGCAGTACCTGTAAACCTTCCCCCGTCCCCAGCAGCAGTTTCCTTAACCCTTACACCCCTCCCAGACGTGTTGATGCCAAACCTTAGCCAATTTTCAGAACCAGTACCTTCAAATCTTTGCCCAGAGTCAGTCTCACAAACTAAGGCCACCCTTGTTCCAGATTCTGCATTTCACCCCGTTTCAACTCCTGTACATTCAAACCTCAGCCTAGCCACAGATGCAGCAGCCATGTCCTCCACGTTAGCTTTTTGTAAAAACCCAGACTTGTCCCCTGGGTCTGGTCTCGTTCCGGTAAATCTATGCCTGCCCCAACACCCAGGCACCGTAGCTGTTCCTGCGTCAAGTCTAGATCCGGATGCGGTGCCAGCTGAGTTAGATCCTTGTTCGGTCCTGTCAGCATCTGGTATGATTGGTTCACCACCGTTAAATACCCAAGGTGGATTTAGCGCTGGTGCCGGTTCTAGATCAGGTTCACCCACAGCTCCTACCCCAGTTCTCACCTTCCTAATATCTGCATCCCCTTCCTCCTGCCCAGCCATAAATATAGAGCCCGAAACCTTGTTTGGTCCTTCCCCGTCACCTCCCTCCTCACCCTCCTCCCTTCCCTCTCCCCCATTTCCCTCTTCCATCCTGCCCTCACCTCTAACTCCCTTGCAGCCCCGGTTCTACTCCTGGACCCCCTGACTGCTCTGCACCAATCCGAGAAAGGTGGATCCTCATCTGGCCACGCATCTTCACTCTCCCCGTCACCCCGTGCCACTCAGTCACCTCCAAAACAGACTCTCTTCTCCCCATGTGTGGACGTCTTTGAACCAGGACCTCCTGAGTGGGAGGACGGGGAGGAGCAGGAGGACAACGACGACGACGAGGAAGACGACATGGGAGCCGACGAGAGCCAGTACAGACACCGGCGACTAACGGGTGACTCTGGGATCGAAGTTTGTCGATGTCGGGTAGAGAAGGAAGACGATGAGGAGGAGGAGGATGAGGAGGAGGAGAAAAGGAAGGAGGAGGGCAGGAGAGGAGGAGGAGGGGAAAAGGATAAGAAAGGAGGTGGAAGCACCGATCTTCATGATAGTGTGGACTGTCCCGCGAGAGGTCAGAGAACCGCGGGGGAAGAACTGACACTGTGCACCCCCACCACCACTCCGACATCGGAGGGCAGTGGTGAAGTCGTCATCGTCATGGAGACGGTGTGATTGACAGAGAATGGGCGGAGCTAACCAGTTGGCACCCAAACAAGGGGATGAAGGGAAACTTGTTTTGTAACAGAGAGACTTTGATGAGTTTAGTCAACGTTCGTCAGAACAGCACAGGTATAACACGGATCCGTCATTGGTCTGATCTGAACACTGAAATTTCACTCGGCTGTGGTTCAGGCTCCGGCACGGTGAGATTTGAAAAGGGGGGACGGGGGGGGGGGGGGGGTTAACTCACCTCTGGGCTTGATGAAGTTTTACGACCCACTGAGCTGCGGTCATCAATTTTTGAAATGTCAAGAAAGGGAAAGGAACCCTGCGCTAATGCAGATCCCAGCAGAGTAACTCTGGAGAGCCGAGTCTGCGAAGAGAGAGTGGGCTGAAACGGTTTGTCGCGACGCACCCACGAATCCATTTAGTAACGTTGCATCCGAAAAACTTACAAAAAACTAACTATGGTTCCTCGTGGAGTTTCCTTCGGTCTTTTTCTCTTAAGCACACCGTTTAAAGCTCACATAGAGTGGTCCTGTTGCACATATATGTTAGTTATGGAGGTCTACTTACATACATTAACTTGTTTTTATGGTCAAAAACCTCCTAGTTGCTGTAAACAAGCCGATTTATCTTTCTCTATTCAGATGCGATATTTCAGACAAGAGCCTTCCCAACTGTCTTGTGATTGGCCAGTACCCGGAAGTGACATAATCAGCACACCCGCTCTCAGAAGCGTAGCTCCCCCCTCTGGAACGGCGGATGCATTGCTACTCATTATCAAAACACTGTTTTAACAATGTTTAAAAATAGCTTTGTCACGACTCCCCGGATGTACCCGGACTAGTGCCCGGAGCAGGAGGATCTGCTGTTCAGGAGAACCGCTGTTTACGTAACCGGACCGGGTTTTTTTCAGAGATCTCGCTGAGCCCGAGAATACAATAAAACACAGCGTTCTCAGCAGTGGCTGAACTGCTTGTTTTGAACCTTCAGGGCTTCGTAAACAAGGTAATGACGCAGATACACACTAAAAAACAGCGTTAATTGGAACTTCCAGTCAGATCAAGTTTCAGATTTAGAACTGGAATAGTTCCTCCCAGACGTTTTTTAATTTCCCAGCTTTACCTTTCCGACTTCTGAGGCGACAAGAAACTGAAACGAATACCCAAAAGTTTTCCACCTGTTTAGGTAGGACAACAAATTGGACTGGAATCGAAATATGGGATGTGTAGAACAAGTACGAAACTCAGAAGACACTTCTGTCGTCCACTTCAGATCCACTTTTGTCTTGGCCCAGTAATCCCACCGGTGCCACGCAAACTGACGTCGCAAACGTCGCAAAATTATTCACGTCTCTGCCTCCTGTATCGTAAACACGGCGCGCGCGCGTCGTCGACATCGCGTCTGTGCGTCGCTAGCGATAAAAGAGCGACTTAAAATAGTTGCAGAAGCGGCCTCGCTCGATGACGGAGGTTTTGGAAACGTTTCGGGGACAAACCATTTTGAACAGATGTAGGAGGATGAATCACCGAGACTTGACAGAGGGGAGCGTGATTCACTCAGCTTTAGAGACGACTTTGACGAAGAAGTCTGTCAGGAAACTGGAGAGGCAGCTCCTCAACTCCAATCCTGAGTATGGAAGTTTTCACAGTAGAGAGAGGGGGGGGGGGGGTCGGTCGGTTTCCTGTGCGTCGGCAGAGAAAACCGTCTTTTGTATCAAACAGAGAGCGAACAATGGTCGCTGTTAGTGAGAAACAAAGCACCAAACAGAACGGAGACATGTCATCATCGCTCCCGTCTTTGTCTCTTTCTGCGATGGAAGATGTCGCACGCGGAGAAGACGTCATCGGCCCCAAACGCACACAAAAACACTTTCAGTCCTCGTCTCGGCTCGCAAGACGGCTCTCCAGAATCCGCCGTTTAAAACGAAATCGAGTCAAAAAAAATCCAACCAGTGAAGCTCTTTCAGGGTCGAGAAACCTCCGATCCGCTTTATTTTTCCGTCCATTGTTGTAACATATGAATGTTTGGTACACCGTCAGGATCGTGTCAATAATGTTGATATTTTGTGCCAGAAAGACTTAAAGGTAGAGTATATTTTGTCAATGACAGAGTGTTAGTTACATTTGTATTGTACATGATGGCGTGTTTATAACCCAACAGAGAGTGTGAATTAGTGATGAGCAATATTTTTCATCAGCAAGAGTCTGTAGCCGTTTTTTCAGACGTGAAGTCCGCATTTATTTGGTGCGGGGGGGGGGGGGGACATTGTCCGGAGTTTGTTGTTTACTCGCGGGGGAGTTCTAACCGGGAGAAATCCCGGAGCGAGAATTTGTGTTCTCGACTCACCCGAGAATCTCCGGACTTTACCGCATGTCTGAGAGCAGCTTGTGTGTAAATAAGCCGGTTACGATGGAGTGCGGCGCGGGTGGACGCGTCAACGTTGTTGGGTGAAAACCTCGCAACTCTAAAAAAAAGTTTCGATTTGGCTAAAATATTCTACGATTCGGTCAACTGATTACGCAATTCTTTTTTTTTTATCGTATTGGCTTTTTTGTCCACACTCTTAACCCTTTTGGGGGACCTAAGCCGCTTTTTTGCTAGGCTAAAAAAAAAACCCGCTTTTTGTGGTAGCGTTACAGCGCCACATCACAGGCCTAGCATATGTACGCCAGCATTGGGGTTTTTATTGTCGCCGTATTGGGAAATAGAGGTTTTTACCCAACAACCGCGCGCGCGCGCACGCACGCACGCACGTCTGGTTTTTAGAAACGAGTCGTTTCCGACGCGAAGGCACGACGTTACACGTTTGTAATAGTTTTTGATTGTCATGTGTAATAATCTTCGTATAGGACATAACATACCGTTGTCCGAGTCGTCACTCTCAACGAAAAAGGTGAGCGGTGTCTCTGCTTTTTTTTTTATTTTAAACCCGCTCCCACAAAGTGCACTTGTTTTTGCAGATTTTTGTGTAAGTGTGCGCGAGAACGTTTTCGCTAACGTGTGCTGATCCAGACCAGATATCGGAGTGGGTTGATGTTCTCGGACAAATATCTTATTCGGACTGGATTTTTGCCAGCAGGGGGAGGACGGCGAGGGGTACAACAACTGCGGTAATAATATCAACGTTAAAAATTACTTGAATCAGGAAGAAGCTGCTCCCACTTTTACGTAACTTAAAAGGAAGTAAAAAAAAACAATATCTCACCCTCAGACGGGTTGAATCACCAAAGAGCGCCGCACCCTCGAAGGTCAATCCGGTCCGAACGGGTCAGAAAGTTCTTGAGGCAATATCATTTAGGAGAAAAGTGATGTTCTCAGGTCCTCGTGTAACCACGGCACCCGTGCAGCGGTCATCCCGACCCGCCGGGTTGTTTTGGGTCACCTGTATCATCACTTCGTCTCCACTGAAATGACGTTGAATGATTCTTAAACCCTGTGTCCATGCTGCATCACAACACTGAGGACAATTGGTAAGACATAATTGGAAAGACGTACCCACACACGAGGGACACCGATGACGGGACGGAGCCGCGTTCGGACAAAAAAAGCGACGTCCCGCCGTGGGAAGGACTCAACGGAGCGGGCGATAATTTCCGACTGATTCACTCACAGATGGATGTTTTGTGCACAAGATTGGGGGAAAAAAAAAAGAGCCAATCTTTCTTTTTCTAAAGAATCTGTGGGTAAATTCACAAACATGGGAATCTCAGTCTGGGTCTTCAGCCAGTGTGGACTTTGAGGAGCTCAGACAAAACATGGGACGCTGATTTTTCTGAGACTGAGGTCAAAAATTCAAATGAACCGAGGCAAAGTTTACGCCTGTGGACTGGGACGTTTGTAGAGGCCGAGGAACCTCCTGGAGAACCTCCTGGAGAACCTCCTGGAGAACCTCCTGGAGAACGCTCAAGGGTGACACCGAGCCGTCGATATTGTGGTTGATGTTGTGGTTAATGGTGTTTTTTTTTTTTTGACCTGAACTAATAAGGTTATACTGTATATCTCCATGGTTACAGAGTGCCATTTCTACTTGACAACTGTTATAACTTAGTGTTAGATAGAGCTGTTCTCGCTCTGCGTGGGTGCGAGCTTTCCACCGGAATGACTGGAGAAATGTCTGGAACGTGTGTGTTTTTCCCTAGCTCAGGTTTCCCAAAGGCTTCGCAACTGTCCGATCAGCCTCGCGAAAGGAAAACGCGTTTCGTTCACGAGGATTTTGATCCAGATTATCTCGCAATCCACCAAGCGTTGACGTCCGGGAGTGCTAAGGCGACACGGGCGTTGGGAATCAACGAAAGACCTAAGATTTAAGTATATACGATATGTACGATAAAAGGTCGGTTGGTCACCACGCTCTTAGAAATAAGAGTGCTTTAGTAGAACCTTATAAGAACCATAAAGGTTCTACCTACCAAGAACCCTTTTAAAACCCATTATTCAGAAGAAGGGTTTTAAAGGGTTCTCTGGATCAAAATGGTTCTTACTGGAACCATTAGTGTTACCAAGAACCCTTGAAAAACCCTTTCTTCGGGAAAGGGTTCTTCAGAAGCAAATGGTTCCAGGTAGAACCTCAGCCCTTGTAGATGGACACTTTTGTAACCCTTATTTCTAAGAGCGCAGAACCTTCTGCGACCTTAAATTTGAAGCTACAAAGCTTAAGAGAGAGGATTCTGGCATTTGTTCACCTCCATGTAGCGTAACAGTAAGGTTGAGGGTTTAATTCCCACTTGAGTTCGGGACGTCAGCGCTGACTTGGCACTGTGACACATTCAGGGACAAAAATCTTTAAAGGGTTTGGCAGATTTGAGGCTGGTGTTCGGGCCGAGCTAAGTTTTTGAAAACCTGGTGTTTTTCTTGTTGAGTTGTTTTTTTTTTTCGTCTAATTCGGTTGGACAAAAATATTCAAAATATAGTCCTCTCTTAGAGGTTCACGCTGACTGGATTCAAGTACAAGTACAAGGCTGGATTTTCTTTAAGTTTGTAAAGCTTGGATGAGTCCTCGGGTGACTTGTTTGGATATTTTTCGGGTTTTTTTGCGAAAAAAAAACTGCAAAAATTCCAATTAGCACAAAACTGAACCAACTTGAGACTTGAACCCAGTCAAGGTTTTAGACTTCAAACTGTGTTTTGCCTCTTTCATTAACATTTAGACCGGAAACGGCTCCCCCCTGTGGTGTTTGACGAAACTACTTAAGCCCCGCCCGCCGTCTGAGGGACGCTTTCGTCTCGTCATCTCTTCTCTTCTGTCCTTTTCTGCATGAGGTTTCTGTCCGAGTCGCCGAAGGCAGCAGAGAAGAGATCGGCCGTTTAAAAACCCTGTCGTCATATATTGATGATAATAATGCGAATTATTAGTATTGTCTAATTACTAGTAAGTGTGTGTGTGTGTATGTATGTGTGTGTGTGTGTGTGTTTGATCTAACTAAACCAGCCTGTTCTAACAGTGTGTGAAGATAAACTGAATAAAACTATCAAATCCATCACGTCCGTCTTCGTTTGTTCAAAAAAAACCAACACAATCAGACGATCGATCAGTGATTCTTGATCCAAACACAAAAGATCAGTTTAATTTAACTCGATTCAGGTTCAAATGAGTTAGCACAGCATTAGCTATACGCTGCAAACGTTTAGTGCTAGTGGCGCTAATGGTGTTAGCGTTAGCGAAACAAATTTTGTTTTTCTCATTCTCCTAAAAAACCAGGAAACATTTGCGCACACTTGCACCGCTAATGCGACACGTTTACACTGAATATTTAGTAGCATTAGCTAGATTAGCTATTTAAAATCAACCTGCTACAATGTTATGATATGTTAGCCAAAGTTAGAATCAACTAAAGGTTATTTTTGCCAGATAAATGAAAGACGATCACATCTTTGATAAAATTGGCCACATAAGAAAAGAAGCTAATATTGTTAAAGTGACGGGTTTTCGAAATGTTAGCTTATATTAGCATTGCGAATTAACACTTTGTGCCACAATTTTTATGAAGTTAATATTTATTTATTTCATAAAACAAAAGCAGGTTTATCATTTCTTTGCTATTATTTCTTTCATTTAATCGGTCCATCAGGATTTAATTAGCACACAAAATTTTGGGTTTGTTTTTACTTAGCCCCGCCCTCCCACCCTGCCCTCGGCGTGACAACGACCTGATACGGTAACGGCTGCAGGACCACGCCCAGCCGCCCCTGCAGGTTGGGCGGGGAAACCCCTTCTGGCCGACTGAAGCTCATTCGCTGGAGCAGCGACGCCAAAAAGAGGAAGAGCTCCAGCCTGGCCAACGATTCGCCGACGCAGACCCGAGGCCCCGCCCCAAAGGGCAGGAAGCAGGGGGGGGTGAGTCGTTGACCCTGGTCGTCAAGGAAACGATCTGGTAAAAGTAGGGAAAAAATTACAAAAATTATGTTTAGAGTTGTTTTTTTTTGTTTAATTAAAGCAGCTAAAGGTGATATTTTTGTTTGTTTAACCTGGGTTAAAAAGGTCAGGTTTGTCCCAGTGTTGAGGGTCGTGGTGAATCGACCACATGTTGATCAACACACGAGTCCCACAGGGAACACGGTGACCTCCGATACTGCAGGGAAAAAACATCTTTGTTTATGTTTGCGGTTACGTTTTTCTAACATTAGTAATGTTTTTATTTTTTTTGACTGTTTGTCGTAATGTCTGCAAAAATGTGTTACGACACGCTTATGTTAGCAACTTGTTTTTCACAACATTAGTATGCTAGTAACATGTTTTTGGTGTTAGGTTTCAAAAAGTTTTTCTAACGTTAGTAACTTGTGGGTTTTTTTTTTTTTTAACGTTTTTTTGTAATTTTATCAAAAATATTTTCGGAACGTTAGCAACTTTTTTTTGTTCAGCTTTTTTGTAATTTCATCAAAAATATTTTCGGAAAATATTTTCAGAACGTTAGCAACTTTTTTTTTTTGTTCAGCTTTTTTGTAATGTTACAAAAAAATATTATCTTAATATATTTTCGGAATGTTAGTAACTTGTTTTTTTTAACGTTTTTTTGGAATGTCACCAAAAATATTTTCTTAAAATATTTTCGGAATGTTAGCAGTTTGTTTTATTTTGTTAAGCTTTTTTGTAATGTTACCAAAATATTTCCGTAACTTTAGCAACTTTAGCGTTTGCTTTTTTTTTAATGTCAAAAAACGACATTTTTGCAGCATGATTAGCATCATTTTAAGAACATGTTTTTTTGATTAAAAAAAGTAGCTCTAACCCTTTTTTGGGAAATGTTGAGTACGAACAGAATGCTTCACCCCTGAGCATGAATAAGCCATAAATTTGCTAAAAATCACTTTCAAAGTTAGGTTGGTTTCTTGTTCATCTACACCAGGGGTCACCAACCTTTTTGAGACAGAGAGCTACCTGAAGGGTAAAAAATAATATGGAGGGCTACCATATAATATTTTTTTGTTTGTTTACCATTTAAATGGTTAATATTATGCATTCAACTGCATACACATTCATTCCAGTGCTTACTCCCAACGATTACCAGTTTTTATAAACAATATCAAAGATATTTTACTGAGCGATCATACGGATACATGCAAGTGAGGTGAAGTGAAGTGAGCCCGCGGGCACCGTATTGGCTGCCTGCGGGCTACCAGGTGCCCGCGGGCACCACGTTGGTGACCCCTGATCTACACAGTGGCCCCCTGGTGGACTGCACAGTTACTGCCACCAGGTGGTGACTTTGAGGCCGAGAAAAAGATAGTGACACATTGGTGGTCAGGTGGTTTCAGGTGGACGTTTACCTGCTGTGGGTCATGGCCGTGTGGGGGATCAGGACAGGACTGACCGGTCGGATCCTCATCCCCTCGTTGATGACGCAGTCCAGATACGGCAGTCGACCGCGGTCCGACGCGTTCACCGCCCGCTCGCCGCCGACGTTCTCGTCCAACTCCCTCTGCGCTCGACGCTGCACCTGATCGTTTTCACAAGAACATCGATCGACGTGTTCATCATCATCACGACTCAGCGTCTCGTGATGATGATGATGATGATGACGATGACGACGGTGTGGGTGTTCTTACCTCCGGGTGGTGCAGCAGGTAGGCCACGATCCACAGCAGGGTGGTGGACGTCGTCTCCACTCCGGCTCCAAAAGCCTCGGCCGCCGTCATGAGGACGTGGTCGTCCGTTATCTGCTCGCCGTCCGAGCCGGACGACCTGCTCGTCTTGCCCTTCAGCAAGGCATCCAGAAGGTCACGGGGGTCGCCGTCACTCAGCGTAGCCTGGATGTGTGTGTGTGTGTGTGTGTCAAAGAGGCGACCATGGATTCATTTTGTTCCAACAGGAAGGTGAAGTTTGTAAAGCGCTCACTCTCCCACACCAAAGCCCATAGAGAAAATCAATGATTTTAACTTCACAGCACACAGTAGCTGTTGATCCAGCAGCTCCTGTGTCCCCTTGAGCTAAAATCACTGATTTTCTCTATGGGGTTTGGTGTGGGAGAGTGAGCGCTTTACAAACTTCACTTTCCTGTTGGAAAAGTCTGTCTGACAGTGAGATGAAACCCTGAACTGTCCCTTTAAAGCCTTGGCCGTGTTTGTGTTACCTTGTGTTCGTCCAGTTTGTGAGTCAGCAGTCGATCTCTGACCGTGATGCAGTCCTTCAGTTTACTGAGAGACTTGTTAGGAAAGAACTGAAGGACAGACAAACATGGATAAACAAAAACATTTGTATGTAAAAAAAATTTACTAAAAAAAAAAACTTTTTTATAAAAAACATTTTTTCTTTTATTAAAAAAAAATTAACATTTTTTTAATGAAGATTTTTTTTTTACTAAAATGATTTTCTATATAAAAAAAATGTCATTAAAAATTTTTTTTTTTTCATTAAAAAATAAAAAACAATTTTTCATTCAACACGTAAAAAAAAAATTCAAAAAAAAAAAATTGGGACATTTTTTTAATATCAAAAACGCGTCTGGTCCACGCACCTTCATCCACGGGTAAATGTCCACCAGTCCTCCTCTGGCGATCGTCTCCACGATGCCGTCGTTGTATCGCAGCACCTCCTGCAGCTCTGCGTCGCCGTGTCGATAGGTGGCGCTGAACACCAGCGTGCACACGACGTTGGTGACGGCCCTGGTGATCGCGGCGGACGGGTCGAAGCCACGCCCCCCGCCGGACAACAGCTCCACGCACAGACTGTCCACGGAGGACAGAACTGAACAGACAGAAATATTATCACATTATTTCTCTGAGGTTTGTTGTTATTTTTCACTTCATCATAAACATCATCATAATAAAATTAAAAGTATGAAAATAATGATTTTATTCAACATATCTTTATTTTTTATTATTATTGATGTTTATTTTTAACAAAGTAGATTCGTTCATTTGTTTATTTCTAAAAAGAGAACTGTAAGAAACTTTAAAACATACTTTAAAACCTCTTTAAAAAACGTTTTTAAAAAAACTTTGAAGAAGAACCTTAAAAGGAAACTAAACATAAAAAAAAAAAAAAAACCTTAAAGAAGTTTTTTCTTAAATAAGAACCTTAAAAATAAGACTTTAAAGTCCTTTAAAACCTCTTTAAAAACTTTTTTTTTAATCTTAAAAAGAAACCTTTAAAAAACATTAAAAACCCTTAAAGAAACTTTAAAAAACTTAAAACAATATAAAACTTAAAAAACCTAAAATGAAGCCTTGAAAAACACATTTAAACCCCTTAAAAAAATAAATCATGTTTTGTGTTTTAAGAGTAAATTATAAGATATAACTTTTTTTTAATAATAAAATAAATAATAAAGGGGGCGTGGCTAATGAGGGACAGTACCGATGTCCTGCAGGCGAGCGCTTCCTTCTCCGAACAGAGTGAAGGAGTTGTGGACGAGGCGACGGTGCAACTTCCAGAGAGGAGAGTAGTCGGAGAAGGCGATGTCTTTACCTCCTCTGGTCAGCAGGTCAGTGGTCACCTGGACACACGCCATTAAAAAAACAAAAAAAACAACATATACCGCAACAACGTTGCAGTATACTGAGGACCAGTGATGGTTTTTAACCAACAAAGTGAGGACATTTTCACAAAGCGAGGACATTTTGGCCGGTCCTCACTTTCTTTTCATTGAAATCACTTCCTTAGGTTGTAAACGTGCGATACTCTGTTTTTAACACCTCAATTTGGTGCAAAAAGCCGTTTTCCAGGCCTGGTGTTTCACACACTTTTTGCTCTGGGGCTCCACCTGCAGACATTTTATTGTACTGCAGTTAGTAGTCAACAAAGTGAGGTAATTTTTTCGGATTGAGGACATTTTTGACCGGTCCTCACTTTTTTTTTCATTGAAATCCCTTCCTTAGGTTGCTATAACATGCTATACTCATACTCATACTATACTATTTGTCAAAAAAGAAATTCAAATTTTGGACGACATAGTATAGTATGACGTTTGTGTCACATTTTGGACCAAATTTTTTTGGTCAAATTTTGGGTAAAAAATTTTTTGTCAAATTTTGGGTAAAACATTTTTTGTCAAATTTTGGGTAACATTTTTTTTGTCAAATTTTGGGTAAAAAAATGTTTTGTCAAATGTTGGACAAATTTTTTTTTTTCAAAATTGTTTTCAACTTTTGGATGACATAGTATAGTATGACGTTTTTGTAAAATTTTGGACCAAAAAAAATAATAAAAAAAATAATCGAAAAAGTTTTCCAGCCCTTTTTGCTCTGGGGCTCTACCTGCAGACATTTTATGGTACTGCAACCAGTAGTTCTTTGTAGATGTCATTCATGAAGTAGACATTTGTAATTGTGTTGATTTATAAAGTGGAAATGCTGGTCCTCAGTATGCAGCAAGTACAAGAATGTGTGTGTGTGTGTGTGTGTGTGTGTGTGTGTGTGTGTGTCACCATGCTGGGTCGTCCAGCGAAGTCTCTCCCTCTCTGCAGCAGGACTTCTTTGGCGTGTTGGTGGTCGTTGATCACCACAGTGAAGTGAGGACCGAGGTACATGGAGAACACGGAGCCGTACCTGAAACACACACACACACACATTACACATTAGGACCAGGTTTTGGGCTCCATGTGGACTTCAGGTTTGTCTCACCTGTGGGCGAGCTGGGAGAAGAGCAGGTGAGGGGGGAGGCGTCGGCTCAGCCAGGGGAGGCTGCCGAGGACGGGCAGCCTGGGGAGGCAGGGGAGGGAGCATCGAGGAGGAGGAGGAGGAGGAGGTGAAGAGGAAGAGCGACGACGAGAGGTCAGGTAAAAGACGACGATGACGAGGAGGAAGAAGAGGAGGACGAGAGGAGAGAGAAGGAGAGAGGAGAGGAGACGAGTGAACATGGCGGCGAGGAGGGAGAGAGTGAGCGGAGGAGGTGGAGAGGAGCTGGTTTTAATGTGAGGGAGGAACCTTGAAGAGGTCCGAGGTCGTGTGTGTGTGTGTGTGTGTGTGTGTGTGTGTGTGTGTGTGTGCGTGTGCGTGTGCGTGTGTGTGTGTGTGTGTGTTGCTCAGCCTTCATGTTTTTATCTGTGTGACCTTAAAGCACAGACCACGTCAAATCTAAAATAAAACAACAACAAAAAACTACGGAAGCCCTGAAAGTCCTAAAACCCTTTTGGAAAAGAAGAATTTGAAAAGAAATGTTTAAAAAAAAAACCTTAAAGAAACTTTAAAATCCCTTAAAGAAACTTTTAAATCCCTTAAAGAAACTTTAAAATCCCTTAAAGAAACTTTCAAAAAACCTTAAAGAAACAAAAAACCTTGAAGAAACTTTTAAATCCCTTAAAGAAACTTTTAAATCCCTTAAAGAAACTTTAAAAATCCCTTATAGAAACTTTTAAAAACCCTTAAAGAAACTTTTAAATCCCTTAAAGAAACTTTCAAAAAACCTTAAAGAAACAAAAAACCTTAAATAAACTTTTAAATCCCTTAAATAAACTTTTAAAAACCCTTAAAGAAACTTTCAAAAAACCTTCAAGAAACTTTAAAATCCCTTAAAGAAACTTTAAAACCCCTTAAAGAACTTTTAAAAACCCTTAAAGGAACTTTAAAAACCTTAAAGAAACGTTTAAAATCACATAAAGAAACTTAAAAAAAAAAACTTAAAGAAACTTTAAAAAAAACCCTGAAAGAAATATTTGAACTGATTAAATAAATACTATAAAGTATTTGATATTTTTGTACGCTAGCAATATTTGTCAGGAAAAAAACATCAAATTTGTGTAAAGAAACAAAACAAAAGTTTGTCTGAAATTCATCGTCGCTCGTGAGTTCTGATTGAATATCGCATCACAATCGATTTTGATTATTTTACGTCAAACGACCTAGCCTGGTGAACGTCTCGCTAACGTCTCGCTTACGTCTCTCGTCTGTCCCCCTGAGGACAGTCGTGTTGTGTCCAAACGTCAGTGTGAATCAGTGCAGCGCCTCCAGGTGGTGACACTCTGACAGACGCCTGAGTCTGTGAATCAGTGAATGTGATGCCGTGAGAATGTGAGCAGATGGGGGGGGGAGAGGGGGGGTGACACAGCGTCATGGCAACAGCCTGTCTCTCTCACACACACACACAAACACAGATTTTGTTTCAGCTCTGTCACTCGGGCTGTGATGTCATGATCGATTGTTGTGTGTCTCACATGTCCTCACATGTCTTTCACATGTCTTTCACATGTCCTCACATGTCCTCACATGTCCTCACGTGTCCACATTCACTGGGACATTCGTCAGTGAACTGAGGACAAACCGTGTTGTTTCTATTCTGGACTCCATTTTACATCAGACCTGGACCAGTCCCTGTTGCCATGGCGACAGCATCACAGTCTCCCTGATGCTCAGGAATGTGATATGTGGGCCAGTAATATGTCATTATCTCTCTACCACCCTCGCTCTCTTTGTGTTTACTGCTAAGGTCTCTCTCTCCCTCGCTCTCTCTGCAGTACTGCAGATGTCTCTCTCTCTATCTCTCTTTTCAGTGCGCCACAAACAGAAAATGGAAGAAGACGTTTGTTTGTCGTTTATTTTTTCGTCGTTCTTTTCACAATCTGCACAATAATCTGATCAATAATCTGATCAATAATCTGAACAATAATCTCATCAACAATCTGATCAATAATCTGATCAACAATCCGATCAATAATCTGAACAATAACACCCTCCTCTGATTTATCTGCATCAGAAAACAACATATTTATATTCATAAAGTCAATGTTTAGTTTTTAAACTCTGTTACTCCTCTATCATCCCTCTATTTCTCCTCCATAATCCCTGTTTCTCCTCTATCGTCCCTCTTTCTCCTCCATAATCCCTCTGTTTCTCCTCTATCATACCTCCGTTACTCCTCTTTCATCCCTCTGTTACTCCATCATCCCTGTTTCTCCTCCATAATCCCTCTATTTCTCCTCTATCATCCCTCTGTTACTCCATCTTCCTTCTACTACTCCTCCTTCATCCCTCTATTACTTTTTCATCATCCCTCTATTTCTCCTCCATAATCCCTGTTTCTCCTCTATCGTCCCTCTTTCTCCTCCATAATCCCTCTGTTACTCCTCTTTCATCCCTCTGTTACGCCATCATCCCTGTTTCTCCTCCATCATCCCTGTTTCTCCTCCATCTTCCTTCTACTATTCCTCCTTCATCCCTCTATTACTTTTTCATCATACCTGTTACTCCTCCATCATCCCTCTATTTCTCCTTCATCATCCCTGTTTCTCCTCCATCATCCCTCTATTTCTCCTCCATCATCCCTCTATTTCTCCTCCATAATCCCTCTATTTCTCCTCCATAATCCCTGTTTCTCCTCCATAATCCCTGTTTCGACTCCATCATCCCTCTATTTCTCCTCTATCATACCTCCATTACTCCTCTTTCATCCCTCTGTTACTCCATCATTCCTCTGTTACTCCATCTTCCTTCTACTACTCCTCCTCCATCTCTCTATTTCTCCTCCATAATCCCTATTTCTCCTCTATCATCCCTCTGTTTCACCTCCATCACCCCCCCCCCCTTCTCTCTCTCTCTCGCTCGCTCTCTCTGCCGCAGTGAAGGAATCCCCCTCTCCCTCGCTCCTCTCTCTCTCGTGTCGACGTCGCTTTCCCGCCTGTCCTTATATGGTACGGGGTTACCCGCCGTCACCACCGGATGTTGTCCATTCATGGTCATCTGCGCAGCGCTCGGCGGCGGGAATCCCTCACTCGGGCCGCGGCCAATCAGCGCGGCCCGGGAGTTACCTAGGAGACGGAGCGTATAAAAGCGGAGCGGGCGCGAGGCAGCTCAGCATCTTCATCATCACCTCTGCACGAGCACAACCACCGGCCGCGGTACCGGAGCTTTACCGACAACAACAACAAACAACAAACAACAACAACAACAACAACAAACAACTGGATTTAATACTTTTCTAAAAGAACAGCGCGAGGGAATTCCCCCCTACACACACACACACACACACACACACACACACCCTAAAACAAGCCTCTTTAATCAGATTACCACGCGCAGTTTTTTGAGGATGCTTCTGGAGCGCGAGGACAGCTTCATGTCAGAGTTTGAGGACGCGTGCAGCGCGTGGGTGGACAGTGTGGGTCCGTGCTCCAGTGACGGGACTGACAGTGACTCTGTGGGCTCACCGTTCTGCCAAGGTGTGTGTGTGTGTGGCCGTGCACGTGTATGTGCGCGTGCACTTGCTTGCATCACATTGATTTTCACACTGATGTTATGCAATGACACTAACTCTCTCTCTCTCTCTCTCTCTCTCTTCAGTCGTGTCTCCGGGCACTGACGCCTCCGACTCAGATTTCTTCTCCGACTTCAGTGACTGCTCCTCGGACACTCTCTCTCCGTCCCTCGGCTACACGGGCAGCTTCTTCCCGGAGGCGGAGGCTCCTGCAGCGGCAGCGGGACTGAGCAGCACCGCGGACGCGATCCTCAACATGATCACCGAGATCGTGGGAATCTGCACTGAGATGGAGCAGCAGGGCGAGTCCACTCCATCATCATCATCATCATCCCCCTCCTCCTCCTCCTCCTCGCAGCCTCCTGTTGTGGTCAAGAGTGAGTTTGTGAGCTCCAGCTGCAGCAGCAGCTGCGGCTCTGGACACTGCTCCGTGCCCGGGGGCGACGCTCTGTTCGCGGCCACCGCGGACTCTCTGCTCCCGCTGGAGCAACAGGTGGATGTGGGTGACTTTATCGACTCGCTGCTCAGCTCCGACGCCGCTCAGAGCGAGCTGAAGGCGGCCTGCGAGGTGAAGCAGGAGCCGCTGGGGCTGGAGGAGTGGCTGAGGGGCGTGGCGGCGGCTCCGGTGCTTACCGGGGGAGATTCTGGCAGCTACGTCATCGGCAGACCGGTAGTGAAGACGGAGCTCGTGCAGAGCGGGGGCGACCTCCTCCTCCCCACCTCCACTCTGGACGCTCACCTCCTGTCCTCCCTCCTGCAGGGCGCGTTCCCGATCATCAACATCGGCAACGTGCACGCGGCGGGAACCCCCAAGCTGTCACGCGGCGGCGGCGGCGGCAGGAAAACTCCCGCCAAGAACGCGCTCAAAGTCAAGCCGTTCCCGTGCTCCGTGCAGGGGTGCGAGCGCCGCTTCTCGCGCTCGGACGAGCTCAACCGCCACGTGCGCATCCACACGGGACAGAAGCCGTTCCAGTGCACGATCTGCGCGCGCAGCTTCAGCCGCAGCGACCACCTGACCACGCACACGCGCACGCACACCGGGGAGAAGCCCTTCTCCTGCGACGTGTGCGGGAAGAGGTTCGCGCGCAGCGACGAGAGGAAGAGGCACGGGCGCGTGCACGTCAAGCAGCAGCTGCGCGCGCAGATGATGGCCGCCTACTCCCTGGCCCTGAACGCGCCAGGAGTTTAAAAACAACAACAAGAGTTTGTCTTTGAAGCTTCAGGTGTTTGAACCCACGACCGGAAGACGTGTGGCGTCTCTGTGTGACGTCACAGTGCGTTTTTAGGCTGAGGCCCTCAGGAGAAGAAGAAGTGGGAGGAGTTTACAGGTGTTCTGGGTGAGCACGTGAACACCCAGGCGGGCCTGATTGCAGGAGGGGGAGGAGTCACAGACTTCCTGGTGGCGCTCAGGTGTGGCCCAGGCCACGCCCCCCTGCCTCGCTCTGAGCTGTCAGAGGCGGACTTTAAAGGAGCAGTCCGTGACTGTATCATACTTCGGTGCATGAGGACGTGAAACAGTGAATGTCGTGACGCAGATGTTTGTATGTTTATATTTGACCAAAAAAAGATCTATATGTTTGTTATTACACATAAATATCTATATATATATATATTCTATTTTTCTAGATGGTTGTTTTACCTGCGATTGTTTATCTTCTTCTCCTTCCGTGTATCAGAGTGTGTATATTTGTACCAGAGACTTTTCTATGAATGTGAACGATGTTTTATCCCGTCGTCGTCGTCGTCGTCGTCACGGCAACTGCAGACGACGACATTGTTTACCGCTCCCTGTTCTGCATGGAGGCTGCTGCTGTCAATAAACAAACAAACAAAAGAAAAGTAAACAAAACAAACAAGCACCTGAGAGTTCTGACTGCTTCTTCTTCATCATCATCCTCATCATCATCATCATCACCATCATCTTCATCAACAACAAACAAAAATAACTGGTTCCAAAATCACCGTAAACAAACGACCCGAATTGTCGTCTCCATCATCATCATCACCGTAAACAAACGACCCGAATTGTCATCTCCATCATCATCATCATCACCGTAAACAAACAACAACAAAGTTGTTTTCATCATCATCATCATCATCATCATCACCACTCCGATGGTTCTCCCGTCGTTCATCAACAGGTCGCTGTTGCCAGGCAACGACTTTCAGTTCTTATTAGTTGTGAACAGTTTGTCCAGCCTTTATGAACTGTGAAGGCTGTGTTGCCATGGCAACAGCATCAGCAGCAGCTCAGCCACCAAAGACTCTTTAAGTTTCAAACAAACCGGACTGAGTCATTTTTTTCCCCCTCCTCCAGGAAAAACAGCAGCGAAGACTTGATGCAGATAATCTTCATCATCATCATCATCATCATCACTCACTCACTCTCTCACTGTGGTCATTGAACACAGTTATTTTCCTCCATGTTTAGACACAAACCAGTGTCCATCTGTGTGTCCTTGACCAGCTTTGTAAAGCACTCACTCTCCCCGCACCAAAGCCCATAGAGACATCCCAGCACACAGGAGCCTCCATCAATGAGTCCCCCCTCTGTTATATAAACACTGACCTTGTCAGGACCAGTCGTCCTCATGGAGACCAAAACCTGGTCCTATAGTGAGGCAGAACCTGCTTTTCTAAGGCACAGGTTAAAGTTTAGGCCTCAGATTTAAAGTGTGGTTCTGGTTCGTCCAAATGAACCTGAAGTCTGAGAAGAAGAACAGCAGCACTGTCTGCAGGTTACTGTCGCCCTCCAGTGGTCACTTCTCCACACTTCATGTCACTATGTCTATTTATTAATATGACATGGACTTCATCTGCCCCCATTTAGCAATCACTTCATATTATTCTACACAAAATACTTTTTTAATGATCATATTTATGGATGTAATTTTTGATTGAGATTCTTTTTACTTTGACACAAACTGTTCAATCAGTTTGATTCTGAATCTGGTTTTGTTTTTTTAAAAGTGTCAGTTGCGCATCTTCCTTCCTACCTTCTTTCCTTCCTACCTATCTTCCTACCTACCTAAACATCTTCCTTCCTTCCTACCTACCCATCTTCCTTCATTCTTTCCTTCCTTCCTACCTACCCATCTTCCTTCCTAACTACCCATCTTCCTTCCTAACTACCCATCTTCCTTCCTTCCTTCTTTCCTTCCTACCTACCTACCTAACCATCTTCCTTCCTTCCTTCCTTCCTTCCTACCCACCCATCTTCCTTAATACCTATCTTCCTTCCTTCCTAACCATCTTCCTTCCTTCTTTCCTTCCTAACCATCTTCCTTCCTTTCTACCTACCCACCCATCTTCCTTCCTACCTACCTACCTACCTACCTACCTACCTACCTACCTACCTACCTACCTACCTACCTACCTACCTACCTACCTACCTACCTACCTACCTACCTACCTACCCATCTTCCTTCCTTCTTTCCTTCCCTCCTAACCATCTTCTTTCCTTACTACCTACCCATCTTCCTTCCTTACTACCTTCCTCCCTTCCTACCCATCTTCCTTCCTTCCTTCCTACCTACTCGTCATCCTTCCTTCCTACCTACTCGTCATCCTTCCTTCCTACCTACCCATCTCCCTTCCTTCCTACCGACCCCTCTTCGTTCCTTCCTTCCTTCTTTCCTTCCTACCTACCTACCCATCTTCCTTCCTACCTTCTCGTCTTCCTTCCTTCCTACCTACCCATCTTCCTTCCTTCCTTCCTGCCTTCCTACCGACCCATCTTCTTTCCTTCCTTCCTTCTTTCCTTCCTACCTACCCACCCATCTTCCTTCCTTCCTTCCTTCCTACCGACCCATCTTCCTTCCTTCCTTCCTACCGACCCATCTTCTTTCCATACCTACCTAACCATCTTCCTTCCTTCCTTCCTTCCTTCCTTCCTTCCTTCCTTCCTTCCTTCCTACCTACCTACCCATCGTCCTTCCTTCCTGTCATTAATATTTACAGTCAATAATCTTCCATGTTTTCACTCATCAGCTGTGACAGGTCACGCGGTTCCTACGTCACAGCAGCACGTGGCTGAACACTGACAGGAGGAGGAGGAGGAGGGAGCGGTTCTCTCTCTCTCTCTCTCACACACACACACACACACTGACACTCCGCCGTTTCCCGCCGCCGCTGCTCCTCCTGCGCGAGACCGTGACAGTCAGACGGCACCGAGAGCACCGCACGCGCCGCAGAGCGAAGTCCTGATGGAAACCATGGCAACGTGTTTTTTAGCACGAGGCCCAGTGACGCACTGGTAAGTAAATATTTATTTTTAATTTAATCAAAACATTTTGTGTGTGTAAAATGTTTGAATATATTCAATTGAACGTGTTTTATTTAATTAAATGATGAAAGTACTCTTTGTTTATTGGAACAGGAGATTATAAATTATAGTGGTTATTTGTTATTATCGTAACGCGTTAGCAAAAACTCATGTTGTATCTTTTGGTGCCTGCGAGTGGAATTGCTGTAGCTAAAATGTTGTAGCTAAAATGTTAGCCAACTACCAAACTAGCTAACTAACATAAGTTTTGCTAGCTGGCGAGAACGCAAGCCAGCTGTCTTTCTCGTCTTGAGTAAGCTAACTTTAAGAATTTATATCTTAGCTGCACTTCAGCAAACAGCAGGAGCAGTCGGGACTTTACGCTAATCATTGTTTTTAGCTTGTTCCCGCTAATCAAAGCTTAAAGTAACAAAAACAGACACATTTTTTACACTTTCAGACTGTCATGTGTCTTAAAACGAAAACAAAATTTGACAAAGTTGTCCATAAAACAAGCAAATAAAACGCCGTCATGTAAGAAATGTTGACTTAAAATTAAAGACTTTCTTGTCTTGACTAAAATGAATCGGACTAAAACAAACGTAGACCATATCATCGTTCGTTTTTACGCGTCAAAAAAAAGAATAATTAGCAAAAAACGAGGCAGTTCTGCTGCAACGCGTCCGTGTTCTGGACGTTTCTTTCTTCCTGCTCATTCAAGCGCATTTTAAATTCCTCTACATGTGGATTTGACCCGAGGAGACGCTGTCTGCCGCCGGTGGGGGGAAGCTAGCTCCACGCTTCACTTAGCATTAGCATCACTTGGAAGACACACACACACACACACACACACACACACACACACACACACACACACACACACACAGGACATGTGTCCTACTCACGTCAAACCTCGTCCGTCGAAGGTTTTGGACGCGATTAGCACATGCTGTTTATTTCATGTTTATCTGTTGTTTTTAATCTGTCTCGCGCTTGTGTTTTTTCATGTGTTTAATCCACACATTTTCTGTCTCATTAACATTTCATGACAAAATCATTTATGAAGCACATTCTCTCGCTCTGACCTAGTTTTCACTCAGGTTTCTTTAAGGCTCCGTCTTCTCCTCTTTCTCGCAGCGTTTTGCATATTTTTTTCCTCCCTTTCTTGTCTTCTAGGTCTTCGTCTCCTCTGTGAATCATGTCTACCTCCTCGTCCTCCTCGGAGCTGCCCTACTTTTGTCCCCGCTGCGGTGACAAGCTCCGCTTCCCGTCTGTACCCGACCTCCAGGCTCACCTGGTCAGCCGACACACTTACGAGACCCTGCTGTTGCTGTCGCAGGTATTTAAAAATAATTTATTTTCTTATGATCTTCATAGATCAACGTGTTCACCGTTTTCTACATCAGGGTTTCTACATCAGGCCTGGTCCTTAGTTAGCGACACCAGCTCTGAGGCAAACGTTAAATCTCTTGTGAGGAGGTACAGGAACTAGATTGCTCATTTCCAGTTACGACTTCTGAGGCCGTCGTAACACACTAATATTTGTAGTCACGTTACGGAGCACCGACACAAATCGTGACTTAAATATGGCGATAATATCGTATCTTGACTTAAATATTGTCATATCGTGACTTAACTATCACGATATTGTGACTTAAATATCGTGCCGATATTGTATTGTGACTTAAATATCATGATAATATCGTATTGTGACTTATATATGGTGATATCATATCGCGATTAAATATTGTGATAATATCGTATCGTGATTAAATATTGTGATAATATATCATGACTTGAATATCATGATATCGTATCATAAGTTAAATATCGTGATAATATCTCATTGTGACTTAAATATCGTGATAATATCTTATCGTGACTTGAATATTGTGATAATATCGTAGCACGACTTAAATATCGTGATAATATTGTAGTGTGACTTAAATATCGTGATTATATCGTATCGTGATTAAATATTGTGATAATATCGTATCCTGACTTGAATATCATGATAATATTGTAGAATGACATAAATATTCTGACAATATCGTAGCACAACTTAAATATCGTGATAATATCGTAACGTCACTTAAATATCGTGATAATATCGCGTTGTGACTTAAATATCGTGATAATAACTTATCGTGACTTAAACATCATGATAATATCATATCGTGACTTTAATATCGTGACATCATATCGTATCGTGATTAAATATTGTGATAATATCGTATTGTGACTTAAACATCGCGATAATATCTTATCATGACTTAAATATCGTGATTACGCCATGACTTAAATGTCCTTTTTGTTAATTCGTAGAAACTGTTTGATGCTCTGTCTTATTTCAGGCGCGGGTCAGAAGCTCCGGACCAGATGTTCTCCTCCCACTCCCTGGCCCCGCTGCGTCCCAGACACAGAGCTTGTCTCTGGGCATGGACGCTCACAGCGCCCCCCTGCTGCTGACCTGTCTGGATCTTACCTCATCGTCCGCCTCCGTCCGACTGCTCAGGGAAATGTTGAGCTCCTCCTCAGCAGGATGTCCAGAGGAGCCGTGCACCGCTCTGGCTCTGCCCGGCGCTCTGGACTCTTTCCGTCGGAGGGACGTCGGCGTCCTGGAGTTTGGTCTGTCGGTGGGGATCGGGCTGGAGGAGCGACTCGGGCTGGGGCTGGACCGCAAGATCGCCCGAACGTTCGCCGAGGTGGAGGAGAGGGTGCATCTGCGCGTGGGCCGACTGAGGGCGGCGCTTCAGAGGAGGGAGGCGGAGCTGGGGCGGCAGAGGTCGGAAGGGGAGCGGCTGAGGAGTGAGAAACAGGAAGTGGAGAGGAGGGCTAAGTACCTGTCCAGACAGGTGGGTGGAGCTGTGATGCTAACGTGCCGACCAATAGCATTAGTCTGTGAAACTAATTAGTACTTTAAGGGGGGGGAAAGTAATAACTTTAAAGTCATTTAATAGGGATAGTGCAAATTCTAGCCACTCTAACAACATAAAATACTTTAACAGAGTTTAATTTCCTTACCTCAGGTCTCTGCAGCCATGGAGCTGACGGAGCGCTTGAAGAAGGACCTGCAGGAAAAAGAGAAGGAGCTGAATGAACGACAACAGTCAGTGTCTCGTCACGAGAGCACAGATCGTAAATGACGGCTTTAGCTAATCAGCCGATAAAACAATAACTGTTGTTTTTGATAAAATGTGCAGGGAAATGGAGGACGTGGAGCGTTTTCTGAGAGCGATGGCGAAGAAAGAAGCGGAGGCTAAGAGCCGACTGCAGGTGGAGCTATTTCATTTTCACTAAGCTAATGTGGGATCAGTTTGACTGATTGTCCAGATTTAAAACACTCGCGTCGTCTCAATTGTGCAGTTTAGCGCGTTACGTTTGTTCTTCGTTAGCTTACTGTTGGTTAAACTAGCTAGTTTAGACGCTAACAGTGTTTCAGGTTAGCTAACATCATTTTAGTAAGTAGTTCATTGATCAGCGTTCCAGATTTTTAACAAGTTAAGCTAACTGCCGTCTGTCTCCCAGTTTACCTTAGCGTTAGTGTTTATCAGGAAAGCTGAGTCATGGTCGACCATGCTAGCTCATATTTAAACATGACTACGTTCCAGTTTGATTTAGAGACAAATAATGCTGTGCTAGTTGAAGTTAGCTAAATGTTAGCATTTAACAGAGACAGTTAGCATGTCACGTTAGCCTCAGGATTTGGAGTGTGAATTTAATCTGATCTTTCGCTGAATTCTCAATTTATTGTCGTTGTTTTCAGGTGTTCATCGAGTCGTTGCTGGAGCGAGCCGATCGAGCGGAGCGACAGTTACTGCAGCTCACGGATCGGAACCTCTACGACAATACGTACGCGTACGAGGAATATTCACCTGTACGCGGTCGCAGTCTGGACGGCAGCGTTAGCGACGTCGTTTCAGACAGAATGCAGGGAACGATTAGCAACCGGGTGAGGAAAACAAGGACATTTACGCGAAACTATCGTAGTAGACGTTGTTTTTAACCTGATACGTCATCGTCGTCCATTCCGACATTTGTCTTCTAGAGGAGCTTCAGTGTTTCAGGCTCCCTCAGAGAGAAAGACCGTCTGTACGACCAACATCACTACGGGTACAGTTCCATGTCTCCATCAACAATAAAAATAGTATTTTATCTTATTTAGCCACAATAAATGGCTCACCTGTCCTCTGTCTTTTCCAGGGGTTTCACGGGACACATGCGGACTTTGTCTCTGGGCTCTGGAGGGTGGAGCAGCGAGGGAGCGTTGGTCCGTCTTCACCCTCCTCACTGTCCTGCAGCCTGGACTCAAAGAGACAGAGGAGGAGGAGGGGAAGACGACAGAAGAGAGCGATTATGGTACATAAGAGAATTAGTAAACAATCTGCTGACCTCTAGTGGCTGAAGTTCATATGTGGTGGTTCTCAACAGCAGGGGGCGCTCACAGTTTGTGTATCTTCTTCGTTTCCAGGGTCGGGCAGGGCTGTTGGGGTAGAACGTGGGGTAGCAAGAGTCGTCGCCACTACAGCACTGAAGAAGAAGAAGAGGAGGATGAAGATGAGGAGGAAGAGGAAGCCTGGAGCAGCTCTGAGATGAAGAGACTCGTCTTCACCAGGACACAAACGCTAGGATCAGGTAAACGTTACCATTCATCGTCCTCCGTTTGTCTTCTTCTTCTTCTGTTCTTTCGCAGACGTTTACGTCTTCTTTCAGACGTCACGTCCTCCCTGCGCTCCACTCCCTCCTGTTGTCACGGCGACAGGCGGCTGGGGGCGGACACCCTGCGGCTGAGGGCGGGGCTCTTCTGCGTCTTCCCGTATTTGGACGCGCGCTCGCTGCTGCGTGCCGCAGAGGCGTGCTCCGATTGGCGGTTCGTTGCCAGGCACCCGGCGGTTTGGACACGCCTCCAGCTGGAAAACGCCCGAGTGTCGCCCGAGGTGCGAGAGCCTTCGATTACTCTCATTTAGTCGCAATGTTATGTGTTCATGTAGTTTTTGTTTTGTCCAATTACTGTATATTTGTTGTTGTGCGTGTAGTTCCTGACCACTCTGTCTCAGTGGTGTACGCAAACTCAGTCCGTGGTTCTGAACAACCTGAAGCCACGAAGTCGACGAGTCGACGAGACGCGAGAGGACTATCACCGCAACACGAGGTGACACGCACACACACATCTAAAGACCCTTGACGGGGTCATGTGAGGACGTTCAAATGTCCCAAAACTGGGTCCCCCAAAAAATCTAGAAAACACGGACACTTCTAGACCTTCTACGGGGTCTTGTGAGGACATTCACATGTCCAAGAATGTCCCAAAACGGGTCCCCCAAAAAACTACAAAAACATGGACATATGGACACACCTAAAGACCCTAAACAGGGTCTTGTGAGGACGTTCAAATGTCCCAAAATGGGTCCCCCAAAAAATCTAGAAAAACACGGACACTTCTAGACCTTCGACGGGGTCTTGTGAGGACATTCACATGTCCAAGAATGTCCCAAAACGGGTCCCCCAAAAAACTACAAAAACATGGACATATGGACACACCTAAAGACCCTAAACAGGGTCTTGTGAGGACGTTCAAATGTCCCAAAATGGGTCCCCCAAAAAAATCTAGAAAAACATGGACACTTCTAGACCTTTGACGGGGTCTTGTGAGGACATTCACATGTCCAAGAATGTCCCAAAACTGGCCCCCCAAAAAACTACAAAATATCTCGAAAAACATGGACACTTCTAGACCTTTGACGGGGTCTTGTGAGGACATTCACTTGTCCCAAAATGTCCCAAAAACTGCCCCCCCAAAAAACTACAAAACATGGACATATGGACACACCTAAAGACCCTAAACAGGGTCTTGTGAGGAAGTTCAAATGTCCCAAAATGTCCCAAAACGGGTCCCCCAAAATATCTAGCAAAACATGGACACTTCTAGACCTTTGACGGGGTCTTGTGAGGACATTCACATGTCCAAGAATGTCCCAAAAACTGGCCCCACAAAAAACTACACTTACATGGACACACCAAAAGACCCTAAGCAGGGTCTTGTGAGGACGTACAAATGTCCAAAAATGTCCCAAAACTGGTCCCCCCAAAAAAATCCAGAAAAACATGGACACTTCTAGACCCCACACAAGGTCTTGTGATGTTCAAATGTCCAGAAATGTCCTAGAAAGAAATTATTTTTAAATCTAGAGAAACATGGACACACCTAAAGACCCTTGTGAGGACGTTCACATGTCATAGAATGTCCCAAAACTGACCTCCAAAAATCTAGAGAAACATGGACACATAGACGTTCAAATGTCCCAAAATGTCCTCGTAATAAATTATTTTGAACTGGGCCCCACAAATCCACAAAAAAATGGTCACATCCATACAAAGTTGCCATGGTAACGCCTCACTTTGGCGCTGCTGTTGTCTGATTGGTCAAAGGTGAACACTGGAGCAGGGTGTTGTGGGTAACTTAGTGTTTTTGTGCTTCTCAGAGGCAGCGTTGAGTCGGGTGTAGAGGCGCTGCTGCGGTCAGCAGGGGGCAGTCTGCTGCACCTGTCCGTCTCCCAGTGTCCTCACGTCCTCACTGACAGGACGCTGTGGTTAGCGAGCTGCTACAGCAGGAACCTGCGTACGCTGACGTACAGGTGAGTCCGTTCGCGTCCAACGCAAAGCCGCTCTTTAACGTTTGGAACGCAGCCGCCGACTCTTCACGCCTCTGTGTGCAGGAGTTCTTCGGATCCTCCCGGTCACGAGGTTCTCTGGGCTCTCGGTGCCGGTTGCAGGAACATCATCGGCCTGCAGGTGGCGCCTGCACATCCCTGGTCAGTGGAACCATGGAGACTTGAAAATTGACCTGTACCTAATAAACGGACTGCGTGAATGAGAATTATCGCAAATTATCATTTGCTCTTTTAGCCAACAACCGACGCGATTTGGTAACCGATGCTTGCAGACGATTGGTCGATGCTGGCCACACCTCCGCTCGCTCAGTGTGGGCGGGGCCGGCTGTGGGACTCAGGGATTGGTCTCTGTTGGTGAGTGAGTGAATCTCTTTGATGTTAGCGTTAACCTCGTAATATTTAATGAATACATTTTTTGATTCTTCTGCTTGTGTGTGTGTGTGTAGTTCGCACCTGTGTTCACCTGCAGGTGTTGGAGCTGGAGCGCATCACCAACCTCAGCCAGCAGGTGGCGACCGAGCTGTGCGAGGCCGGACTGAAGAGTCTGCAGACGCTGATCCTGACGCACACGCCCGTGAGCGGACAGGCCATCCTCCATTTCCACAGTGAGACGATACCTGTGAACACACCTTTGTTATCTCTGTTAGCACGAGCTAATCATTAATAATATGTGTGTGTGTGTGCAGGTGTGTGCGCTAATATCAGGTCAATCAGGGTTGAGGTCTCGGTGTTGGATTACTTTGAGGAGCCGGATTCTCCTGAAGCTCGACGACTGTTTGGGGAAATCCTCAGTACGTTAAAGGTGAGTTTGAGTCGAAGCGCGGCATTATGGGAAACGGTGGTCCGTTGTATTTCCGGCGTCTGTCTGCCTACAAAGTAAAAGTAAAATGACATTAGGAAAACAAATGAACGCAAACGTGTGTCTCACAGAGCCTCACTGCAGCGGACGCAGGCTTTGATATTTGTGAATTAATCTGCCGGTAACCGTAGCAACGGTGCAGATTCTAACGCTGTTATTTTTATGTTTCTCCCCCGCAGGTTCTCCAGATGCGTCCAGGACTGTGTGATGTCCTGCAGGTTAAAGCTGAGGCATTCTGCTGACCTCAGCACACACACACACACACACACACACACACACTAGAGTGGCTGAAATGTCCCCACAAATCACAATGTCCCTACAATGTTGGTTTAAGTCGCGGTAGAGACAAACATACACTCGCATTGTTGGTACTTGGTACTTGTTACTTGTGAGGACCCACGTTTACAAATGCTGAGATCCTTGAGAGAAAAACAGATGCTAGGCTAATTTTAGCGTCCATGTTAGCATCTACAAGCTACAGAAGCTAAGAATTTATCAAGGTAGCAGAAACACAAAAGAATCAGAAATTGACCAAAAACTCCCTTTCTTTATGTAAAACAAAACACCAAATTCCCTTTAAAAATAACTCTTATCCTCCATTAACAAACCCTTTATTCGTAGCTTTTAGTTTGACGTACCGGCCCTTTAAGCTGACAGTGTTGTCATTTTTTCTACAAATCTTTCTTCCACTTTAAGGTAAAGTAAGTCCTAGAAAACCTTTACTGTTACTTATTATAATGTGTATGAGTCAACTTTTCCCTTTTTCTTGTTCTTTAGCGTTACCTTTTAAAAATAAGCACAAGTACACACGAGTATGCGCATATATTTTTGCACAAATAAAAACACCGATTCATACACCAAAGACAATCATTCATTCATTGACTCAGAGACGAAAACATACGTCGTCCATCGATAACGTCTTTCATTGTGTTTATTGTTATTATATTTTACCGCCAATAAAAACATTTTAAGTACGTTTTCTGAGAGTTTTGTGACGTTAATGAACAAAATGCTTAACTGCAATGAAGCAAATTTCTATACGATTTCTATACGTATACATTTTACACACATACACGTAAATGTATATATACATGTGTATATACAGTATATATATATAGACATACATGCATACATATATACACATATATGAATGTATATATATATACATACATATATAACCATATATACATGTATATATACACATGTATATATATACACATGTATATATATACACATGTATATATACACACGTGTATATATACATACATATATATAGCCAGTTGGGGGCGCTGTTCACCGTTTTTTTTTTATATATATACTCCTAGATTCTTCTTGTGTGTATACATACATATATTTACGTATATGTATACATACATAAACGTATATATAAATACATACATACACATATATATGTACATATACACATGTATGTATATATATATACATACATACATATATATAGCCAGTTGGGGGTGCTGTTCACTGTTTTTTTTTTAAATATATACGCCTATATTTAGATTCTTCTTGTGCTGAGCGGCTACATTTTTTCCCTCACAATCTTACTTTGTGTGTGTGTAAAATGTGATAATAATAGTTTTCTGCAGGACAAAGGTCACGAGCAAAGGTCAGCCTTGTTTCGTATTTGTGTTTGTTCAGTATGCGGTATCAAATGACCTTTAACCCCAGCAACCAGAGCGTGACAGAGCGTGAGGTTGCGCTAACCAGCGAACGTTTTTAAACGGTGGGAAATTGTGTACATTTGTGTGTCGTCGTTATGGTCGATATGTTGTTCCTGAGGAGGACGTCGCTGCTTCGCTGCCTGCTGTTTTCGGCCAGTTTGGCTCTGTTCCTCTTTGTCAGCTCCTTGTGGCTTCGTGAGTTTAACTACGTTCAAAGTGTTTACATTGAGTCAGTTGCAACTCAGTATAACTGTGTACTTCTTAAGTATACTTTATATTTGATACTGTTGTGCAAAACATGTATAAAGTTTGATTTACTCTACGAGATGGAGATTGAATGAATGTTTACTGCATTATGATTCCGAGCCCGGTCAACGTGGCAAACTGAGTTTCATACGTCACTGCTGAGCTTGAAAAAAAAAGTATTATTATTAGCAGCATGTAGTAAAACTTTATTTAAAAAAAAAGAAAATGTAATTTAGAGAATTTTAGCAAAAAAAAAAAATCTCAGTCAAAATATGACACATAAGTAGTGATACATTTAAAAAATAAACGCAATATTGTGCATTGTGCATAGTAAAATATAGTAGTATAATAAAATATAGTAGTAAAGTAATATGTTTTAGTAAAATATAGTAGTATAGTAAAATATAGAAGTATGGTAAAACGTTTTAGTTAAATATAGTAGTATAGTAAAATGTTATCGTAAAATATAGAAGTATAGTAAAATATAGTAGTATAGTAAAATGTTATCGTAAAATATAGTAGTATAGTAAAATGTTATCGTAAAATATAGTAGTATAGTAAAATACAGTAGTATAGTAAAATGTTATCGTAAAAAATATAGCAGTATAGTAAAATGTTATCGTAAAATATAGTAGTATAGTAAAATATAGTAGTATAGTAAAATGTTATAGTAAAATATAGTAGTATAGTAAAATATTATAGTAAAATATAGTAGTATAGTAAAATGTTATAGTAAAATATACTAGTATTGTAAAATATAGTAGTATAGTATAATGTTATTGTAAAATATAGTAGTATAGTAAAGTATTTTAGTAAAATATAGTAGTATAGTAAAAGGTTTTTTAATACAATATAGTAGTATAGTCAAATGTTTTAGTAAAATATAGCAGTATATATTTAATATATTACAATAAGATTAAAACAAATAAATAAATATATAATAAATATAGTAAAGAGTTAAACATTTTAGTAAAAATATGATGGTATATTTTATTATTATAGTTTATTTAAATCTAGAACAGGTCAGAGGATGATAAGTAGTTAAAATGTTTAATTTAATATATCACAATAAGATTGAAAATGTATATAGAATTAGTAAGGAGTTGAAAGTTTTCCTAAAACATAAAAAAGTTACCAAAATAAATATAAAACACTGACTCATTTTGTTTCTATGTTTTTCTTCAGCTCAGGGCGGAGCCAAAGACTGCGGCGCCTCCTGGCAGCCATGTTTCAATATTTACCGCCAAACGGTAAGACACACACACCTCCACTACTGAAATAGTTATTTTTATCCAAAGTTTTTTGTTGAGACCATTTCAGTCTATTTTTCAAAATGGTCCTCATTCCTGAGGTCAAACACCGAGGTCCTCACAAGGACACCAATACCAGAAATGCCTCTTTCTTAAAAGAAACAGGTATATATACACACTAATGTAATATGTAAACGCTGTGTCTGTTTCTCTCTTAGCCTGAACCTCCATTGGTACCTCAGGACAGGGTGGAGCCTGGCGAAGCCCCGCCCCTCATCAAGGACTGTCCCGGCCAGTCGTTCCAGGTTCGTCTTCTTCTGCTGCATTTAAAGTCCAGTTTGTCCGGTGACGACGTCCTGCTGGAGCCGTATCTGCAGAGCTGGGATCAACTGCTCAGGTTAGTTATCAAACTTTGTCTTTGATTATTTAACTGTAACTGATCCACGTAAGGCGTCCGAAATGTCGCAAAATATTGTCACAGTAAGGCGGCCGAAATGTCGCAAAATATTGTCACAGTAAGGCGTCCGAAATGTCGCAAAATACTGTTGAAGGTGTCCGAAATGTCGCAACATTTTGTTGACTGAGGCGTCTGAAATGTCGCAAAATGTTGTTGAAGGTGTCCGAAGTGTCGCAAAATATTGTCGACGTAAGTTATCCGAATGTCGCAACAAATTGTTGACGTAAGGCGTCCGAAATGTCGCAAAATATTGTTGAAGGCGTACGAAATGTAGCAAAATATTGTCGACGGAAGTTATCCGAAATGTCACAACATATTATTGAAGATGTCCGAAATATCGCAAAATATTGTTGAAGGCGTCCGAAATGTCGCAAAATATTGTTGACATAAGTTGTTGAAAATGTCGCAAAATATTGTCATAGTAAGGCGTCGGAAATGTCGCAAAATATTGTTGAAGGCGTCCGAAATGTCGCAAAATATTGTTGACGTAAGTTGTTGAAAATGTCGCAAAATATTGTCATAGTAGGGTGTCAGAAATGTCGCAACATATTGTTTATGTAAGGCGTCCGACATGTCACAAGATATTGTTGAAGTTAGGTGTCCGAAATGTCGCAAAGTATTGTTGACGTAAGGTGTCCGAAATGTCGCAACATATTGTTGAAGGCGTCCGAAATGTCGCAAAATATTGTTGACGTAAGTCGTTGAAAATGTCGCAAAATATTGTCATAGTAAGGCGTCAGAAATGTCGCAACATATTGTTGAAGGCGTCCGAAATGTCGCAAAATATTGTCATAGTAAGTTATCTGAAATACGAATATTCGAAAAACCAACAGCGTCACAACAAGTGAAAAACATCAAACGTATAAATGTCGTAATCTCACCGCTGAAACGTCTCAGAATAACGTTTTTTTTTTATCTTCCGTCAGGTTCATGGAGTCTCTGGGGACGATGGTCAGCTTCTTCTCTCAGAAGGTCAGCAACAAAGTCTCTGTGATCCGAGAGCTGTCACTCAAACACGCGGCAGAGGATCATGGGAAACGTGACGATGCCGCCGACCGAACGCCGTCGTCTGGACTGAAACGCGGCGTGAGTGTCGTGAGGAACGCGCGACTTTGTGTAAATGTTTTGTAAATTTTGTAAAGGTTTTTGTTTTCAAATGTTTTACGCGAAGGCCTTTCGCTCGGTTCGGTCTATGGTGGAGGCGGAGCTAAAGGCGGGCGCGGTGGAGTTCTCCCGCCGCTCGGACTCGGGCTGTCGGACGCTGCTGAGGCTCCATCGCTCGCTGCTGTGGCTGAAGCTGATGTTGGACGGTTTGGCCCAAGGACCGGACGCAGACGGACAATTCAAAACTCCCGGAGAGCTAAGCAGGTAAAAAAAAAACAAAGAAAACCTGAAAGAACATGAAAATGACCAGAGTTGTTACCACGGAAACGGTTTAACGAACAAACGCTGCACCCGCAGAGACGCCTAACTGGTGGCGCTGGCGCCTCACCACCACTGGATGCTGCGTCAGGCCGCCGAGTTCGTCTTCCTCGCCCTCCCCGACAGACTCTACTTCCTGCAGCTGGTGTGCGTGAACAGCCAGGAGGAGGCCACGCCCATTCTGCGCGTCATGATTCGCGCGCTAGCGCTGGTTCACGAGCGGACGCAGCGGATACTGAGCGAGTACGACATGCTGGAGCTGCCGTGACGTAAAGTTGACGCTTTGTCTTTTACGGGAACAGAAAAAGAACACAGACTTGTATTATCGACAGATTTATTTTTTTACCATTATCGTTACCTTTCTATGTGTTCGAAACTATTGCTTGAAACGCTTGAAACATCGTAGACTTACGCAGGTGTGCGGCTATAAACTGTTGCGATTCAAAAGTCTAAATTAAAAGATATTTTGCAGATAAACATGTCGATGGGGAAGTTTCTTTAAAACTTTTGCCGCTGAAAGAACAACGGACTTGTGAAGGAATGGATCAGGACTCTGTGTCCGGACTCTGGGAGTCGTGTCTCTGGTGTCCTTGGAGTCCATGATGTCCTTCATGTCCTTGGAGTCCATGATGTCCTTCATGTCCTTGGTGCCCATGTTGTCCTTGGAGTCCATGATGTCCTTCATGTCCTTGGTGCCCATGTTGTCCTTCATGTCATTGGTGTCCATGTTGTTCTTCATGTCCTTGGTGCCCATGATGTCCTTCATGTCCTTGGTGCCCATGTTGTCCTTGGAGTCCATGATGTCCTTCATGTCCTTGGTGCCCATGTTGTCCTTGGAGTCCATGATGTCCTTCATGTCCTTGGTGCCCATGTTGTCCTTCATGTCATTGGTGTCCATGTTGTCCTTCATGTCATTGGTGCCCATGTTGTCCTTCATGTCCATGTTTTCCTTCATGTCCTTGTTGCCCATGTTGTCCTTCATGTCCTTGGTGCCCATGTTGTCCTTCATGTCCATGTTGTCCTTCATGTCCTTGGTGACCATGTTGTCCTTCATGTCCTTGGTGACCATGTTGTCCTTCATGTCCTTCATGTCCATGTTTTCCTTCATGTCCTTGTTGCCCATGTTGTCCTTCATGTCCTTGGTGCCCATGTTGTCCTTCATGTCCATGGTGCCCATGTTGTCCTTCATGTCCATGTTGTCCTTCATGTCCTTGGTGACCATGTTGTCCTTCATGTCCTTGGTGACCATGTTGTCCTTCATGTCCTTCATGTCCATGTTGTCCTTCATGTCCTTGGTGACCATGTTGTCCTTCATGTCCTTCATGTCCATGTTTTCCTTCATGTCCTTGTTGCCCATGTTGTCCTTCATGTCCTTGGTGCCCATGTTGTCCTTCATGTCCTTGGTGCCCGTGTTGTCCTTCCGTCTCGTGGCTCCTCATGTGCGTCTTCAGACAGTGGCTCTGCGTGAACGCTTTGCCACACAGCGAACACTTGTACGGCCGCTCGCCGTTGTGCGTCCTCATGTGGACGGTCAGGTGGTCCTGGCGACTGCAGCCTTTGCCGCAGACCTTGCACACAAAGCGCTTGACGGCCGAGTGGCTCGCGGCGTGCGTCTTCAGGGAACTCCTGGTCTTGAAGCGGCGCCCGCACTCGCCGCAGCCGTGCGGCGCCGCGTCCGAGTGAACCGCCATGTGCTTGGCCAGGTCGCCTTTGGCGGCGAAGCCCTTGCCGCACACGTCGCAGACGAACGGCCGCTCGCCGCTGTGCGTGAACAGGTGACGCTTCAGCGCGGCGCCGGTCAGGAAGGTCTTGCAGCAGACGTCGCAGAGGTAGCGCCGCTCGCGCGCCGCGTGGACACGCAGGTGCGCCTTTAAGTGGCCGTGGCGTCTGAAGCCCTTCCCGCAAACCTCGCAGACCCAATGCTGCGCCGCCAGGTGAGTCACCCTGTGGCGGTGGAACGACGCGATGCTCGTGAGCGTTCTCCCGCACTCCCCGCACGGGTACTTGTCTGGAACGCCGTGCGTCTTGCTGTGATATTTCAGCTGCGTCTTCAGAATGAAGGATTTGCCGCAGACGCCGCACTCGTGCGGTTTGTCCACCGCGTGGACCCAG
>NC_139821.1:3837065-3919344 GCF_963457635.1 Microchirus variegatus
ATCACGTATTGTACCAAATCAATGATTCATTTTCTATTTATATGAAAGCCGAACAGTCAATGACATCATTGACACTTGTGTAAACGTCAACTCGGTGTGCTCAGAATCAAGAGATCAAGTCAGAGAGCAAATAAACGTTAAATAGCAAGATTCTTACATTAAGTCCGGCATCCCACGGACAGAACAGGAAATCACTAATGAACCAAAGCAAAAAAAATAAAAAATACAAAAAAACACAAAATTCAGTTCATCTGGTATTTCTATGAAAGCCGAATAGTAAATGACATCATGAAAGCCCATTGTTTACGTCAACATGTTATGTTCATACATTGGGGGCGTGTCAGTAAGGCATTTAACATTAAAATGACAATTTTCCAAACCGAGTTCGCAACAGCAAAGACTGATTGAAAATAAAAATGCTTACCCCTTCTCTCCAGTGTAACCTGCGGCTGCAGCAGAACCTCCAGCTGCTTCTTCTGCCGGTCGATCTCCAGCCTGAGGCCCGCAGCCTCCTCCTCGTACCCGGTCACGGTTCTCTCCACCACCGCTAAGATTTCCTTCGCGGCCGTGGACAGTCTCTCCGCGACAATTCCTCTCAGAATGTCGGTCTTCGACACGTTCTCGGGGCCGTGGAGATTATCGCTGCTTTCGTTTTTCCAAGAAAACATTTTTCTTTGTTTCTTTGTTTACAGCGTCAGACTTTTGTTTTGTTTTGCATTCGTCCAGCGCGCGGGGCGAGTTGTTCCAGGTTCCGGTCCAGCTTCAACAACGGTCCGACGAGAAACAACACAAACTCTTTGAAATTTCAACCGCCTAAAATCTTCTCATAAATGTCGTAAAAAAATACAATTTCAGGAGCAAACAACCGCGTAAAAACGACAATCTGGATTTAACAACGGTGATTATTCAAATGTTATGAGGTTTTGAACACACTAATGAGGCAAAAGTCAAGTCTACGTACGCTTGTATTTTTAACGCCCGGAATGTATGGAGGGCAAACGCTGCCATAATTTAAAATTAAGAAATAACAAGAATAGTCAATGTTAGAATAAAAAACGTGTAAAAACTTTTTTTTTTTTTGTAACCCTAAAAGAACAGTAAGCATCTTAAAAGGGGCTTCCTTAAAAACTATGATTTTAAATTTTTATGTCGTGACTGTAAAGTTTTTAACAAATCATCCAAACGTTTGGGGTTTTTTTTTTTCCAAAAGAAAAACATTGTTAAATTATTTGAAAGAAATTCTTGATCCAAACGTCAAAGTAAAGTGATAATTGTTTTAAAATCACCGCAACACACCGTTAATGCCGAGTGAGCGCTTTATTAGGAACACCCTCAGTCATTCCAACGACAAACTCAACACTTGACAGTAATAAAAAAAACAACGATGTACACTAAAACACAAACCAATCTAATTTACATTTCATTTCCTCTTTTTTTTTTTTTTTTTGGTAAATTCTTTCGCAGTTTACGAACAGCGACCCGAACATCGCAGGCACAACGTTACACAGTGTAGGAATCTACGGCTAAAAACAAACAAAAAAAAAGAAAGAAAGTTTGACGTGTTCAAAATGAATGTGGATGAATCCGCTGCTGAAAATAGTCCCTCAGAAACGACCTGCATCCTTCTTTGCGTTTAAAAAAAAGTAAAACTGTTTAAAAAAAATAAAAATGTCCGTAGGGAGAATAAAAATTACATTTCAAAGTCGTGTTTAACAGTTGAGGAATCACATTTGTATTTTTTTTTTTAAAGGGACTTCAGATGGTTCAGCTTTTTTTTCCTCACTGTTAGACAGACTTTTCCAACAAGAAACTGATGTTTGTAAAGCACTCACTCTCCCACACCAAACCCCATAGAGAAAATCAACACACAGGAGCTGTTGATCCACTGCTGCCTCCAATATTAAGTCCATATGTGTTTTCTTGTAACTTCGGTGTTTAAAGTTCTTTGTTCAATATAACACCAGTGACACAAAGTGACCACAAGAGGCAGCAGTAGACCAGCAGCTCATGTGTCCCCATGAGCTAAAATCACTGATTTTCTCTACGGAGTTTGGTGTGAGAGAGTGATTGGTTTACAAACTCCATTTTTTAAAACTTTTTTAAGTGAAAGTTAGCCTCTGTAGGTCAGACTGGTTCTCAACACAGGGGGCGCTCACAACACAGTCAGTGCCTCATACAACAATACTTAATTTTCGTGAAATTCCGTGATGAGAGGGCAGCATTTTCTGAATCAGCAGCTTCTCAAAACAGGTCTTCGTTTCCCCCGGATAAAAGTCTACCCGCCCGTGGATCTTCATGTGACCAAGAGCAGCTTGGACTTCCCGCCGCGTTTACCGGCGCCTTGTTCCCACTTGTGGCTCTTCATGTGAGCCTGCAGCTTCCAGGCCATGCTGAACGCTTTGTCGCACACCCGGCAGGCGTGCGAGCGCTCCCTCGGCGACGTGCGGCCCAGGTGCCGCAGCATGTGCTGCGACAGCGTCCCGAGGCTGCGGTACGCGCTGGGGCACACGTTGCACTGGAACGGCCTCTCGTCCGTGTGCGTCGCCTGGTGGAGTTTCAGCTTCATCTTGGACGAGCAGGGCTTCTGGCAGATGTCGCACTTGTGCGGTTTGTCCGGCGAGTGCACCGTCATGTGATTGTTCAGCACCCAGGGCTCGGCGAACGCCTTGTGGCAGACGGTACACTCGTACGGTCGCTCCCCTTTGTGCCGCGCGATGTGTCCCTTGAGGCCGGTGATGGACAGGAAGGACTTCCCGCAGAAGTCGCAGCTGTGCGTCTTCAGGTGACTCTGAAGGTGGCCCCTCAGCTCCTCCGTGGTCTCGGAGCGCTCTCCGCAGACGCCGCAGAGCATCGCCGGCTCTTCCACGTGACTCCAGCAGTGTTTGAGCAACAGGCTCATGGTGCTGCGTGGAACACTGCAGACGGAGCAGCACAGAGGAGCGGCGGGGACGCCGTTTGACCGGACGCTCTTCCTCGACGCCCGGACGCCTGATCGTACTCGCCCTTTAATCGTCTTCTTCGAGCTTCGGTCTATCGTCCACTCGGCTTCCTCCTCTTCCTTGTCTCCCTCCTCTTCCCCGTCTCCCTCCTCTCCCCCGTCTCCCTCCTCTTCCCCGTCTCCATCTTCGTTATCGCTCTCAAAGACGAGCAGCGGCTCCGTCCACGACAGTCCGGCCATCTGTTGGTCGTCTCCGTCGCCCGGCACGCTTCCCCCTCCCGCTTGAAAATGGCTGCCGGTAACAAAACGACATCGTTACGACGCGGTCAGCGGAAGCGACGAGCTCTTAGCGCGATCAGAGGCTCACCTGATGCTCGGTCCGGTTTGACCCGACGTGGACGGAAAATCATCAGCAACACCAAGTTCTTGAGCGCCCGCCGGGGATTTATGTGGTCCCTAGAGTTCGGGGAAAAGGATCGAGGGACTGCGTTCAGCAACTTTGGACATAGAAGAAGGAACTAAAACATCAAACGTTTGGAATATAAAACCTTCACCAGCTTATGTCTACGAGAGCTTAAAGACTATGTTTCCGAAAACACGGCATCTATCGGCGACATAAAACAACTAGTGCTGGGCGCGTTAGCGCGCCACCGTTAGCGCATGACGCGTTTCCATGACAACTGACCGGAAAAAGACGCGTGCGACGTCATGTTAACGTGACTCCCGATTGTTAAAATGAGTCTCTAAAGTACCGCTAAACTTTAAAAACAGAGGCCGCACAGTACACAGGTACGCTGGTTATTTGTAGCGCTGCTAATAAAGAGACCACTCCAGTTCGACTGTAGGCACGCTAATGGCGCTAAAGGAGCTAACGCAGCTAACTGGTAAACGGTGCCTGGACTCCGGAGCCGCGGCGCATAAACATGACGTGTCTTTTTGCGGTCAGTCGTCATGGAAACGCCGTTAAGATGCGTTAGCGTTGACGTCGTTAAAGTACCCAGCACTAAAAATAACACATTCAATCTTAAAGGTGCCATATGTAAGAATGTGGCCAAAAACAGTTACTACATTCAAATTCAAAATACAGAGGTCTTTTAGGTTTCGTTTTCTGACCTAACTGGCAACCCGCGGTTGCTCGGCAGCTGAGACTCTATTGACTGCAATGATTGGTAGACGGCGGTAGGTGGCGCCACATGCCAAAACATGATTTCAAACATAAACATGATTTGCAGTCTGCAAAACTTTTTTTTGAATGCAAATATTTTGTCTGTACTGTTGTTGTTGATGAGTTCAGTTTGTTATATGAACATTATTCCTGAGTCTCTGTGACATTTTAGGAGGATTTTATGGCCAGTTGCTTTAAATTTATTACATAATGCACCTTTGAAGAAAAGGTCCACGCAACAAAAGTGGACAAGATTGTCAAGATTCCGAAAGATAAAGCTCCACAAACGTCACCCACAGCAGAAAGAACGTGAACGTTACCCTCAGCTGGATGAAGATGTTGGAGTTGGGGCTGAACTCCAGGATCTGATGGATCTCCTCCGGCGTCATCATCTCGACCCTCAGAGGATGGAGTCTACCGCTCTGGTCGCTTGTTAATACGTCAAAAGGTTTACCGGCCAGCACGGGGAAAGTGGACCTCAGCAGCTTCAGGAAGTCCATCTCCGTAAGACCACTAGGACAAATCAGCTCGAGCACTGGGTTCTTCTTCAACACTAGAGGAACAGGACCGTATTTTTCTTGTCAAAAGACGTGATTCGAAACGTCTACGGCAGCTTTAAAATCACCCGCTTTACACTTACCCGAAGCCGACACCACGTTGACCTGTGCTTGCAGGAAGCAGACGTTGAGAACTACGTGGCTCGCCGTGTTCTGTTGACCGCCCGCTCTGCGGAAACAAGGACAAGTGGAGATCAGGTTAGCTGGTCTTCAACATCTGTAGGTTAAAAAAAAAAACGGCGGCTCTGTGTTTTTTCGATTTACCCCAGTGTTTGTTCAGCGTTGGACGAAAGCTCTCCTATAGAAACATTCTGAAAGATAAAAAAACAAACAAAATGTCTTATGTACTAAACAGCGCTGGGCATGTTAGCGCGCGGTAAGGCGTGGCGCATTTCCATGACGACTGAGCGGAAAAAGACGCGCGTCACGCCATGTTTACGTGCCTCCGCATCGGTGCCAGACGCCGTTTATCAGTTAGCTCCATTAGTTCCTTTAGCGCCGTTAGCGCACCTACAGTCGAACTGGAGTCGGTCTGTTTATATAGATAAGTGTTAGTTTAGAGACTAATTTTAACGACCGGGAGACACGTAAACATGACGTCACGCGCGCCTTTTCCCGGGTCAGTCGTCGTGGAAACGTGAAACGTGGAAGCGTTGTGCGCAAACGTGTCCAGCACTAGCATTAAATCCAGGAAAGAGTCATTAGCATCAAAGTGGTAATGAAGCAGTGAACTGAACTGTGGTTAATGTATTTTTGACACGACTTTTGAACATCCAACAAACTGACGTACGTTTAGTCGGATGTAGAGGGCAGAGAAACCGGATCCAAAGGACTTGATCGCCGTCTGGATGTTCTCCGGCGTAAGAGTGTCGACTTCCAGAGGAAAGAGTTTCTTGGTTCTGTCAGACAGGAAGAAGTCAAAAGACCTTTCGGATCCCAGCTGAGGGTAAGTGCACCTCAGCAGATCCAGGAATTCCGCCTCCTGTAGGCCTAAAGGACACCGCAGCTTGTGCTGTATGATCGTTTGGAACACTGAAAGAAAAGAAGGAACGGGTGCTAAGTCGCTAAGAGGAAGGTTTGCTGGTCGATGTGTAAACATAGCAACGCCACTGAGGTTCTGAGGTCCAGGACCAGACCAGTGCACTCAGCACAAGCCACTGGAGCCAAATACAAGAACACAAGAACAAACCATGTTTTCATTTACATTTGGTTGACATGTGGTTGATGCTCGAGTCCTCCAGAATCCAGAGCTTCAGCTCTACAGAGACTGCTATCGGTTTGGGCCGACCCCTGCTGCTCCTTGCGGACAACAAAGACAGAGATTAGGGAACGCCATCGCGACACGTGTAGGCGACGATGGTAGATGTGCTTGTTTTGGACTGACCCTCTCTTCAGAGGAGTTGGACGGACATCCGATGGAGGATCTTTGTCGCCGCTTTGGATGTCTTCAAGACGCTGAAAGAAGATATTTTAGTTTCAGAAGTGATGCACGAAGAGACAAACGAAGAAGAGTTTTTGACAAACAGACAGAATACCTTTGGTAGAACGTAGAGGCAGAGGCGACCTTCGTCACCACCCCTGTCGATTTTCTTGTCGATTTCCACCGGCGTCAGACTTTTAACGTTCAAAGGAGACAGTTTCTTGGTTTTGTCGGCGGTAAAAAGCGCGACCGTTTCGCTGTCGGCCAGCTCGGGGAAGGTGGACCTCAGCAGGTCCAGGAAGCCCGACTCCTGCAGACGGCGAGGACACTGGAGTCTGTGAATCGGGCAATCTTCGTTCACTGGAACAGACAAAGGAATCATCGAGAGACGGTTTACACGGTGACAACCGAGTCCTTATCAAGGGCAGAATCTAAAACGTCTCGTTTTTTTTTTTTTTTCAACTCACGTGTGGCTGACGTGTCCTTCAGGACACGGATCCCGAGTTCCACGTTGCCTTGCGGTTCGGGAGCAGCTTCCCTCTGAAACGCGAGAGATGTGCGTTTCTGTGACTTAAACGGCACGTTTTTACGATATCTTAAGAATATGTAAACAGACTTTTACAAGAGGAAAGTAAAGTTTGTGAATCGCTGTCGCTCCTACACCAAATTCCATAAAGAAAATCAGTGATTTAAGCTTGTGATTTAAGCTGCCTCTATCACTAAGTTCCGACGTATTATTTTGTGACTTCTGTGTTTGAAAAAGTTCAGATTTAACCCCCGTGACACACAAGTGACCACACGAGGCAGCAGTAGACAACAGCTCCTGTGTCCTCGCGAGCTAAAATCACTGATTTTCCTCACTGGACTTTGGTGTGGGAGAGTAACCGGTTTAAAATCTCCAAATTTCCAGTTGCTTGACCGATTCTTCTTTACCCTCAGTCGGATGAAGAGGGCCGATCCCCCGTTGATTTTCTTCCAGACCTCGAGCGGCGTCATACTCTTCACCGTCACGGGAAACATATTCCTTTTTCTCCCGCACATGAATAAGTCGAACGATTTGTTTTTCGGCAGCCGTGGGAACATGGACCTGAGCTTGGCCAGGAAGTCCTTCTCCTTCAGATGAACAGGACACGTCATCGTCTTCAGTGGGTACTTTTTATACACTGGAAGACAAACAGGAATATTCTGGTCAACATGTGTTTACAGGCTTTCAACTAGTTAGGTACAAAGTATTAAAGGTCACATAGAGCGGTCATGTTTTGGCCTGTCACGATAACAAATTTTGCTGGACGATAAATTGTCTCAGAAGTTATTGCGATAATCGATAATATTGTTGTTGAAAATCAGTGATTTTAGCTCACAGGGACACAGGAGCTGCTGGTCTACTGCTGCCTCGTGTGGTCACTTTGTGTCACTGAGGTAAGTCTGAACAAAGGATTTCAAGAGCCCAATTCACAAAATAACACATTTGAAGTTACTGACGGAGGCAGCAGTGGATCAACAACTCTTGTGTGCGCTGATTAAAACCTGTGTTAAAATCACTGATTTTCTCTATGGGGTTTGGTGTGGGAAGAGTGAGTGGTTTACAAACTTCAGTTTCCTGTTGGAAAAGTCTGTCTAACAGTGAGATACAGTCAGCATCGACTGTGAAACTCAACTCACCATGCCTGTTGATCACCTTAATCCCAGGATCGTCCAGCAGGCGGATTCTGAGAGGGAGGGGGTCCGGGATTAGGGTCTTCCGATATTTGCGCTCTTTGGGAATGACGCGCTTCTTATACCGAACTTTGGGAATCGTCGACCTAAACGAAGCAAAACAAACTTATGTTCAACCTCCTTTTAAAGTTTGTTTGCGTCCAGGTAGTTCACGTTACAACTGCGGAAAAAATTGTCGTACGTAAATGCCCTGCTGTAATCCAGCCTCGGTAACGGTTCCGGGTCGTCTGGAGGGGGCAGCGAGAACGGCGACGCCGGCTCGTCCTCGTAATGTTCTTCGGGGGCCATGAGGACACACGTGCTCCCGTCCTCTACATGGGCAGAAATCCAAAAAAATGTGACACACGAAAAAATTTAAAGATACCCTGGGAGAGTTTTTACCTGTAAGAATATTTTTAGCAATGAAAAAGGTATCACTCAGGCCCCGCCCCCTTGAGGGCCGGGTCATACCACAAAACACTACTTCGCATTCACGCAAGTGCGCACACGCCCGCAACGAGGGTTCACGTTTGTCTAGCATTCCACGCATGCGTACTCTCGTATTTCCTTTTATTCGTAGCGCGACATAGTAACCTCGAGCGAGTTTCCACGGTTACGGTCTACTTCGTTGTCCCGCCGCTAAGAGGACTGGAAATTCTGTAGTCGTACCAGGCTTTCGCTAAGTTTTCTCCGCTGCTATGCTAAGCGGTAACACACCGCGACACGCGCACAGCACACTAGCTAGTGGTGCTCGATAAATTCTCACCGGGCAGCACAGGTGGCCTACTTTTGTTCCGTGTTGTAGTTATGCTAGCTAGCGCATCCTCAAAAATAGAAACATTTCAAACAGGACTGAAGTTTAAGCACGTTTTAAATAAAAGTCACGTTCATAGATTTTTAAGACCTTTCAAAATTGTGTTTAAGACCTTTAATGAGATTTTAGGAGAATTTTGGACATTTTAAGGCCTTAAATTCAAATTATTGGATTTAAACTTCCGGATAGCATCCAATTACGAGTAGCATCCAATGTGGGGAATTTAAGCGTAACACCGAGTGAAGCGCTAACATAGAAAGTATGACACGACGTTTACGAGCTAACTCGATGCAAACGCCTCATCTCAATTCTAAATTTTGTAGAGAGAGTTCCTGAAATATTGTGATTTAAAGAATTCTTAAGAGTTTTCTTCGACTTTAATCCCAGAATTCAGTCTTTTCTCGCAGCTTTCAGACTTGAATTCAAACGGAAATTTTTAGAATTAAGACTTTTCTTGTCAATATTGTGACTTTAATCCCAGAATTCAGTCTTTTTTTCCCCCTTAGAATTCTGACTTTAATCCCAGAATTCAGTCTTTTCTCTCAGATGTCAGACTTGAATTCAAACTGAAATCTTCGAATTAAAGACTTTTCTTGTCAAAATTCTGACTTTAATCCCAGAATTCAGTGCTTTTTTCCTTAGAATTCTGACTTTAATCTCATAATTCGGATTTAATTCGCACCTAGCTCGTATTGTTGCACTAGCTCCTCTTGATCATGTTCACTTCCGTCGTGCAGCGGCTCGCTCACTGGAATCATCAGCTCGTCATCTGGAAGACACAGAAATAATCCAAAAATAACGTTAGAATTTGGTTTAACTTCGTAGAAAAACACACAAAAACGTATGTCGCGGTAACTTAACGACGTCATTTGCTACTTTATGTGAATAAATAAGTAGTACGTCATATAAAATGGCTGCTGCTAACAGAAATGTACATGTTTATATACTTTTTGAAGTTAGCAATTAGCCAACTGTTGATATACGGACGCTGATGTTTTAAGCTAATTCCGTAAAAAAAACTTTAACAAATAAAGTTTTAGCAACACATTTCTAATGACAATAACGTTTTAAATAGCGTAATTACGTTGTTGTTAATTCAATAATAGTTAGTCGGTTTAAGTAATTAAAAAAAGAATAAACAACTTCGTCACCCTCGCTGCTTGTTAGCATAAACCTGAAATTCGTCAGTGCACAGTTTGACGTAAACACTTTGCGCACACAAAGTTTGAATGAAGCCGAATTGACGAGGAATTAGCGCAGAATACTGTGCAGAGACGCAAAGGAAAGGAAGGAGCGTTTAATCCGTGTTTTTGTTGGTGAACTGCGGCGGCGGATTGTTGTCACACGGACCCACTGGCTCGGATTTGATCTCCGCGACCGGGCTCGCGATCTCCAGCAGCCGCTCCAGCTGCCTCTTCTGCCGGTCGATCTCCTCTCTGAACACCGACGCCTCCTGCTCGTAGCCGGCCACGGTCCTCTCCACCACGGCCATGATCTCCTGCGCGGCCGTGGTGAGTTTCTCGGCCACGATGACCCGCAGGACGTCGGTCTTCGACATGATGTCCACGCACAGCTCGCTCTCGGGCTCCATGTCGTCACCGCGCGACCAGGCACACGAGCGTCATTAACAGCGTTCTTTTACTTGATAAACTGGCGCGCGGAATGTTTTCGCCTGTCACTTCCGCTTCCGGCTGCAGGCACGGACGCGATTCCTGTCCGGCGAGAAACACACATAAACCAAGAAGATGGTTTTGTTTCCACATATTGATTCGTATTTACTTACTTAAGAATTAATGCAAAAAAAAGTAATAGAACTATGATTATAATAATTCTACACCCTGAGTATATAATCGTGATTAATAAAATTAGTTCTGTTTTTCTGCTTCTTTCATTGAACTTCAAATGATATTTACTATTTTATTTTACTTTTTCTAATTATTAATTTGTGATTAAAATGATCAACAGATAAAAATAAATGCAACACAAAACATAGTCACAGTTTATCTTTCCTGGCAATTTGGCCTTTTTTATTCTGCTGTCCCCAAGTGGACAAACATGTGAATGACACAGTGACAGAAAATAATGAAAATGAGCAGTGACAGTGAAAAAAATAATAAAAGAAAAAAGAAAAACCTCAGGGGAAGAAAAGAAAAAACCAACAAAACCATCATGAAGTGGATTTTTCTCCTCAGTCTTCAGTTCCAGATCGTGTGAACGTCACGTTTTATCGCAGAGTTTAATCTGATTTTAACGATGGAGCTGACGCAAAATCCACAGGTAAATGTGTATTTTATTATTATTGTTTATGTTTTTGTCATGGATTTATGATCTTGTCTTCTGCGTGTTTTCTGTGTGAGAAATAATAAAATTATTAGTATTTTTATTAAAGCATTGGTAACAGATAAATCATGATTTATTGATTGCTTATGTAAATGTAATGGTTTATATAAATATACTAACACACAAGACCAATTATTTATATCATGAATGTTTATTAATGTAATTTTGTGACATTATTTATGAACATGTAGCTGAAAATACATCAATAAACTGTGTTTTTGTTTGTTTTATTCACTTTAAGATGAATTTTGGTGACAGTAAATTATATAAACTGTTCAAATGTGACAGTTTTGTGACAATGTGAGTTTTAATTTCATATAGTTTCCTTCTGTTCTTGACCTTCCTTCAGGAGACGGGACGGATCCGTGAAAACGCCACAGCGCAGAGTCGTGGTGCGACAAACAAACAAACAAACAAATAAATAAACAAACGTCATCACGCAAGGTTGATTAAAAACAGATTTTATGTTTAAAAATCATAATATTTGTCACGTTTCAGGTGAACTTCACATTGATTGATTTTGACTGGAGTCCATCACCACAGCTGCAGCTGCAGCAGCAGTACCTGTTTGTGACCAGCGGGGGGCGAAACAACAACACCACCACTGTGAGTATGTGAGTGAGTGTGAGTGTGTGAGTCATATGTTTCCTTTCTAACACAATCAGTGTTAAAAGCCACACTCAAGTCTTGGGGCTTCAGCGGGTTGTTCATTTTGTAGCCTCGCGTTAGCGTAAAAACATTAGCATTTGAAGACTGGAGGGTGGAAGGAAAACAAAAGAAGCCACGAGCTGTTGTCATTTTCAGTTAAAGACGAAGACGCTGAACCGCTGAGCCACGGCGTGTCAGTGCAGTAAAATAAAACAAAAATCTGATGTAAAAACTGCAAATTCAAACGGAATGTATGGAAGGCCAAACCTGAAAAAATATTATAGTTAAAACATAATTTTTTTCTTTCGCGATCATGATGCATCACATTAAGAACATTCAAAATATATGTTTTCAAATATATATATATATATTTTTTTATTATTTATTCATTTACAAAATAAACTGTGAATTTAAACATTAAAGATAAGATTTAATGGAATGGATGTATGGAAGGCCAAACCTGACAAAATATTACAGTTAAACATTAATTAAAATAATCAATTTATTTTTTCTTTTGTGATCATGTTGAATCGCAGTTAAGAAAATTAATATATATATATATATTCAAAATAAACTGTGCGAATTTAAACATGTAATATAAGTTTTAAATCTCCTCTCCCCGCAGTCGTCCGTCCATCCTCTCGTTCCCCTCCTGCTCTACAGCGACGCACATTTCCCGCCGTCCTCGCCGTACGAGCGGCCAACCCGTACGTCTTCTTCTCGACTCCCGGACGTCCACTCGGTGACACACCCCTGTCTCCGTGGCAACAGCGCCACCAGGTGAGGACAAACTCTCTCTCTCTCTCTCTCTCTCTTTCTCTTGTCTCGCACCGTTTCTCTGTGTAATGTGGATGTCTCTCGCCCTCAGCAGCAGCAGCAGCAGCAGCAGCAGCAGGCAGGTGGTGAAGAAGCCTCTCAACGCCTTCATGCTCTACATGAAAGAAACGAGACACAAAGTCGCTCAGGAGGGACGAGAGCGAGAGAGCGCCGCCATCAACCGCGTCCTGGGACGCAAGGTGAGACAGAGGAAATGTTTGTCCAACAGTGAGATGAAGCAACCCTGAACTGTCACTTTAAAAAACGTCTTTTATTGCGTCTCTCTGTGTCAGTGGAACGCTCTGTCCAGCGCCGAACAGTCCAAATATTACGACCTGGCACAGAAGGAGAGGTTACTGCACATGCAGCTGTATCCTGGATGGTCGGCACGAGACAACTACGTATGTCCACTACTATATATGTGTGTGTGTGTGAGAGACAGTTATCCTCAGTTTAATCTCTTCTTTTAAAAAAAATTATTTCCAGGGTAAAAGGAAGAGGAGGAGGAGCCAGCAGGTGCCAGGAGAAAAAAACCCACAGTAAAATAAACAAATAAACTAGGAACGCTAGGTACCCCACGCAAGTCTGGGAGTGCAGCAGTTCCCTGACCTCACTTTTGAATCTTCAAAACCTTTCGACAACTTTTCACCTTTAATGAGTCTAGTGCAAACTGGACGAGTTCGCTCATTTACGTAGGGTACGAATCGCCAAAATGGACGTCAAAATACAAAATGGCCGACTTCCCGTTGCGTTTAGGCCATGGTTACGGTCGACTTTTTTGTTCGTCTTGGTCTATAACATCTTCCCACCAATTTTCGGGAAATTCGGTGGAACTCAATGTATGCCGAATTCGTAGGGCACTTCCTGTTTCGTGGCAAATGGTCGAAATCTGCCAAAACGCAGAGGGTTCCCGTGGACACTCCGTTTTAAAAATCTGCAAAACCTTTCGACAACGTCACCTTTGATGAGTCCAGTACACATTGGTGTTTTTTTTTTTTTATGTCGGTACGACAAACGCGCTCGGACGAGTATGCTCAATTAACTACGGTGCAAAATTCTAAATGGCTGACTTCCTGTTGAGTTGAGGTCATGGTTACGATTGACTTTTTTGTTCGTCTTGGTCTATAACATGTACCCACCAAGTTTTGGGAAATTCTGTGGAACTCAATTTGGCCTCCGTTTTCACCTTAGGGGGCGCTATGCCAACATCGCATTTTCACCAGACCTGACCAGTGTGCAAAGTGTCAAGAGTTTTTGTGTAGCTGAACACATTTCATGCCCCTTAAAGTGACACAACTGATACAGAGTGAGCACATTTCTTTTTAATTGTCAGAAATAACTACATTGAAACTTATAATTTAGTCGTAAACTTCCTTTATAAAGGAACAAAAGGTCTTTTTTGTTTTCCTCTTTCCTCCACAGTTCAGGGATTCACAGATGACAAGTCCTTTTTTCACAAATCTGAGAAAACCTGAACTTATTTGGCCTCAGTCATTGGGTCAAAGGAGGTTCGAGAGGCGAAGGTGTTCGTGTAAAACGTGACGGCACCTTCTTACGCGGCTCCTCCAAAGAAGCGGCTTCTCGAAGAGCGCTTACATTCGGTTTCGGTACGGGGTCGCTGTCCGTGTCCTCATTCGTCCCTCGTTCCCTCCACGATCCTGTATCTCTGTCGGCACGACGACGGCAGCGACACCGGCCACGAGAACTCCAGAGGAACCGTGGTCTGGACGTTCCTCTCCAGGAAGTTGAAGATGGGGTTCCACCACGTTCTGGACAGGCAGTTGTTCGGGGCCTGACGAAGCGTCTGAACGCAAATAAACAAAATCAATACGCGTGTGCATCCAATATGTCAGAGTGTGTGTCAGCGTGTGTGTGTGCACCTACATGCGTGTTGGCCATGGTGTGGTACCACCAGAACGTCCGCGTGGTGGCGAAGTACGCGATGACCACGTCGATGCTGTAGTGCTCGTGACCGACCAGGATGCAGATGAGTCCAGAGGCGCTGAGCAACCAGCAGAAGACGTGGTACCACCACATCCAGCAATGAGAGTCTGAGAACACACAAACATCACCCGTTGGTGTCTAGAAGAACCTAGTTTGGGTTTTTGCGCAGCACCCTCTTGGTTTTTTTGGAAAAACAGAAATGACCATATTTGGAAGAGCAGGGTGCGGAGCTTGCATTAGAGCTCGTATTTTGACGTACAAAGCATAGCCCCGCCTTAAATCATCCCCTGCTTTGTGGTTCAGTCCACGTTTTGGGGACTATGGGGAGCCAATTCTCAAATATGGCAAACTATCGTTACCGAATATACATGGTGAAAAAAAGAGCAAATTTTCAGTGGCACAGTTAGCGGCGGAACTAGCAGCTGAGTTAGCAACAGAGTTTACAGATGAGTTAGGAACAGTGTTTGCAGCCGAGTAGCAGCGGAATTAGTGGCGAGTTAGCAGCCGAGTTAGCCAAAGATTTAGCAGCTGAGTTATTGGCAGAGTTAGCGGCGGAACTAGCAGCTGAGTTAGTGGCGAAGTTTGCAGCTGAGTTAGCAGCAGAATTAGTGGCGAGTTAGCAACAGAGTTAGCAACAGTGTTCACAGATGAGTTAGGAACAGAGTTACAGCCGAGTTAGCAGCTGAGTTATTGGCAGAGTTAGCGGCGGAACTAGCAGCAGAATTAGTGGCGAGTTAGCAACAGTGTTTACAGATGAGTTAGGAACAGAGTTACAGCCGAGTTAGCAGCTGAGTTATTGGCAGAGTTAGCGGCGGAACTAGCAGCAGAATTAGTGGCGAGTTAGCAACAGTGTTTACAGATGAGTTAGGAACAGAGTTACAGCCGAGTTAGCAGCTGAGTTAGCAGCAGAATTAGCGACAAAGTTAGCGGCAGGCACCTCATGATAACCTCATGCCAACATATCTTCACCAAACTGTAGCCACTTGAATTGTAATCAAGAAAATTCCAGCCCCTAGAGGGCAGCACTGACAAAAAAAGAGCAATGTTTTTGCAAATTTACAGCTTAAAATTCCCTAAAATAGCCATGGAAAGTTTCCAATTTAGATTATTTCCGAAATTCTTTCACTGAAGTTCCCGATCCCATGGGAAGTTTCTGGAAATTCACCAGAAAGTTTTCCGCCCCTTTTCAACCCGAGTAGCACGGTAACAACAATTTTTCTCCCGCGACCCTTTTGTGGGTCCCAACCCACTGTTTGGGAATCACTAGCCTGATCCATTCATTCCCAGAAGTGTTTGGTAAAAAAAACAAAAACTTTTATTTAATGCACGTTATTTGAAACACGCACAAAACATTTTAGCTAAAAAGTTTGGGACAATTGTGTGTGTGTGTGTACTCACACTCTTTAATGAAGAGGTAGGACAGCGTCAACATGACGGTGTGGCCGCTGTACATGAAGTCCCCACACATCAGGTGAGAACCCGTCATCGACAAACCTGAAAATCATCGGAAAAGGAAACTTCTCTTTAGTCGCGTCACGTTTTCCTGCTGCGACGTCAAAATGAACGACTTTAAATATCGTGTCGCGTTTAAACCGTCGTTACCTCCTCCTGAGATCAGCCTCAGGATCCTCCAGATTTTGCCCGTTGAGTCGTTGTACAGCTGCACGCAAATAAACAAAATTAAAAACAAACAACACTGCAGTGAAAGTGTGTGTGTGTGTGTTTATATTTACCTTTGGAGCACACACCATGTGTTTCCCAGGTACAGGCAGCGTGGTGATGTACATGGTGACGCAGCGATACATGTAGAGAGTCCCGATGAGGAAGAAGCAACGACGACCGATGATCGCTCTGAACCAGGACAGGAAATCAACTTTTTATTTACATTTAAAAGACATGATGTAAAAAGGTAGAAGAACTTGTGAATCAAAGGTGTGGTAAAACACGAAAAAAAATGACTATTTAAATACAAGCAAACAAAAAAAATCAACGTCATTGATTATCGAAACTACTAATCGACGGATCAGGTGACCGTTAAACATGCTCCTGTTCAAAATAAACAAACAACTCTACAGGTTCAGTTGTTAGCTTAGCAGCAGGGTTAGCAATAGTGTTAGCGGTGGAATTAAGTGGCGGAGTTAGCAGCTGAGTTAGTAACAGAGCTAGTGGCAGAAATCAGTGGTGGAGTTAGCAACAGAGTTAGCAACAGAGTTAGTGGCAGAATTCAGTGGCATAGTTAGCGGCGGAACTAGCGGCTGAGTCATCAACAGAGTTAGTGGCAGAATTCAGTGGCAGAGTTAGCGGCGGAACTAGCAGCTGAGTTAGCAACAGAGTTTACAGATGAGTTAGGAACAGTGTTTGCAGCCGAGTAGCAGCAGAATTAGTGGCGAGTTAGCAGCCGAGTTAGCCAAATATTTAGCAGCTGAGTTAGTGGCAGAGTTTGCAGCTGATATAGCAGCAGAATTAGCGGCGGAGTTAGCAACAGTGTTTACAGATGAGTTAGGAACTGAGTTTGCAGTTGAGTTAGCAGTAGAATTAGTGGCGAGTTAGCGACAGAGTTAGCAACAGTGTTTACAGATGAGTTAGGAACAGAGTATGCAGCTGAGTTAGCAGCAGAATTAGCGGCAGAGTTAGCAGCAGACACCTCATGATAACCTCATGCCAACATATCTTCACCAAACTGTAGTCACTTGAATTATAATCAAGAAAATTCCAGCCCCTAGAGGGCAGCACACACCAGCACTGACAGAGACGTACTTGTGTTTGAGGAGGAGCCACTGGACGAGCCAGAGTCCGACCAGGATCAGCCCGTTGACCTCGGCGACGGTGAACGCCCAGGGAACCCGGTCCACGTAGTCGAAGAACTTGTCGGGCAGCGGCGGGTTGACCGACTTGTCCGGCACCCTCTCGTGGACGATGGTGATGACGACGGTGGTGAAGAAGAGGTTGAAGAGGGCGTAGAGGAAGGCCACGCCCGTCTTCCACCACTCCTTCGGGAGGCGGTCGGCCGGTTCCTCGGGCACGCTGATCTTCACGTAGTCGCAGTGTCGCCGCAGCCTGCTGCTCAGCGAGTGGATCAGCTGGTTCTGCTGCAGGCGGCTCAGTCTGCCGCGCGCGTGCTTGTTTTTTGTGCCGTCGTGGTCGTCGTGGGCGGGCGCCGACGCAGGGGAGGTGAGCTGGATCGGGATCCCGTTGGCGACCCGCGGAGGACGAGGAGGCGAGGGCGGGTTCTCCGCGGTCACGTTGACCTCCACGTGAGGACGGACGTCGTCGCTGTCCTGGATCAGTTCTGACGCCGCCATCGTGTCAGCTGATCAGCAACACAAACGCATCGGCTTCGCAGACCGAAGTTCGCAAGCAGATTCGAGTTTCACAAATATTCCGCTTATCAGGTGTCGACTGTGTTCTGCGAGGGATCAATAATCCGCCATCAGCGTCCAAAGAGCGGATCAATATCAACGACAGCTGAGGAGAAAATGAACAAAATCATTAGTTTGTTCAGATTAATTAACGTAAGTGTTGTAATGTTACCAAGTAACGTTATCGTAAACACGTGACTCGCGTTCAAAAAAACATGCGTGTGGAAATAATATAAAAAAAACATCCAACAAATGTAACAAAAATCTCATCGACAACGTAACAAAAAGCTCTTTGTTTACGTTTCCAAGAAATTAAAGTAATGCTGCCAAAAAAATTATCGCGAAAAATTAGCAATATTGCCCAAACCTACAGAGACATTAACTTAAATCATGTTAAGTTACACAAAACATCACCAAAACACGTTCCATAGAAATGCGTGACTTACATTACGATGTTTCGGCAAAAACTTTGAACTAATGTTACAAAGACACGTTACTATATCACAAATGTTATTAAAAAGCACAACATAATATTTCAAAAACACGCAACCAATGCTACAAAGACATGTTACTGAAGTTTTACGAAAAACTTTATGTAACATTTTACCATGTCTACGTAAACTAACACTACTATGTTACAAAACAAAGATGTCGCTAAAGTTACAAACTGCTCTATTAATGTAAAGAAACGCTTAAGAAACATTACCATAAACCGCGTCAGCAAGTCGGACCAAACATGTTAGCAACATTATGCTAAAATTACAACAATGCGTCTTGGTAACATTACCACGTTATTAACGTTACTAAGCAAACATGTTACACAAGCAAAATATGCTATTTAACGTAGCGACAACATTTTAATAAACACATTATTCATGTTACAAAACGGCAAACGACAAAAAAGCACTTTATTTTTACAAAAAAATTACACCATCACTGCGGTAAAGTTATAAAAGTTTAACAAATTTACCGTAAACATTATATATATAAAAAAAACAACAACACTACATTAAAACTTTGTAGCTTTTAGTGCGATAATAACGTGACACACAACTACTTTGTTCCTTCACCTCTTCACGATTATTAAGTGACGTGACCATAAATCATGTTACTTATGAAAACACACACACACACACACACACACACACACACACACACACACACACACACACACAGGTTACTAACACAATAAAAAAAACACGTCATGTGATATTAAATGACAAAAATTCTCAATAAAGTTCTGAACTTGATACTAAGACGAGGCGAGGACCGATCAGGTCAGGAATGTTCTCTGCAGGTACACACACACACACACACACACACACACACACACACACACACACACACACACACACACACACACACACAGATAAAGAGAGACAGAGCTGTGAGAATAAAACTATTACTCGACCTTTCGTAACCTGTGAGAGACACTCCCTGTTTGACAGACGGACACACACACACACTAACACACACACCCCTGAGCAGACAATGAGTCAAACACCACCGACAGGAAACAACGTAACGGCTGTAATCGCAAAGAAATGTAAACAAATTGTGCGGAAAAAATGTTATAAACGCATGTAAAGTTGTGTTTTGAATAAAGATTTGAATAAAGTTATGTTATTCAAAATAGAAGACAGCTCTGTCTCCATGAAGACTTTTTTTTAAATGACTTTCAGTGACAGAGGAGTTAAATTCAACTGTTTAATAAAGCGACCACGAACTAGCGAGACAAGCAGAGTTAATGTCGTCACGCGCAGGATTCACCAGTTCAACTATGATCTTTTATACTGATTTATCAGAGGTTAAAGGTCAGGGAAAAGGCCGAGTTCACACACACACACACACACACACACACACACACACACAAGCATGCCTCGTTCTCCCTCTACATTTCACACAGCTGTGTGTGTGTGTGTGTGTGTGTGTGTGTGTGTGTGTGTGTGTGTGTGTGTGTGTGTGTGTGTGTGTGTGTGTGTGTGTTTGTTGTTGCACAAACACACATGTCAAACACTTTTAAACACTTTCGGTTCATGAAGCAAAGAAGAAGAAAAAACCTGCCGAGCTGGATTCACTCACTCACTCACTCAGTCAGGGGTCAATATTAACTGGTTCATCATCAAACATCCTCAGAGACACACACACACACACACACACAAATAATGATTTTAACTGAAAATGGACGAATTGACCCACACCAAACCCCATAGAGATAATCACCGATTTTAGCTCACAGGGACACAGGAGCTGCTGGTCTACTGCTGCCTCGTGTGGTCACTTTGCGTCACTGACGTGAACCTGAACGAAGCGTTTGGAAAGCCGAATTTTTACAAAACAAGACATTTGAACTGAATAACGTAGGCAGCGGCGGATCAACAACTCCCGTGTGCCGTGACGGTAAAATCGCTGTTTTTCTCTACGGGGTTTGGTGCAGGGAGAGTGAGCGGTTTGGTGAACGGTGATAAAAACTTGTTTTCTGCCTCAGTGACTGAGGTCGTCGTGTCACGTGCTGTTTACAGCCTGACGGAATCGAACCTAAATCAAATTAAGACCACGAGAATTCAATTTCCCCCCAAATTGGAGCTGAATCCTCAACACGAGATGCAACCAGAGGTCGACCATTTTCTCATTTAACACTCATTTACCTTATTATTCCGTTTCCATCGCATTAACTTTTGTTTACGCTTCATTTATATGCCTATAACCTTCGACTTTTCCAAAAACTTTGATGCAATATTTCACAACTTTTTTGTTTAATTTCAAACTTCACGATTATTTGCATGATAACCCTAATCCTAACCCAGTTATTGTTTAGTTTTGTCCCCAAAAACTAAAATTATTCCATTTCAATGATTTCTTGTTGTTAAATGGAGCAAAAAAACCCCTGAAAATTCACATTAAGAATCTGAAAAAAACTTGTTTTGATTATTTTAAAATTAAAAACAGTTGACGACTAATTTAATACTGTATTACAAGTCTGAAAATCGTCAACAAAACAACTTTTACTCAAAATTCGACTACAATTAAATCACAAAATGGATGAATCAGCATATTTTTAAGAGTCAAACGTTGAAAAACAGCCCGAATAGTTATTTTAACGTGAAAATAAACAACAAAATACAGTAATTTTTACGTTTAAGACGATTATTTTCTCGATCAAATTGATTACTTGAAATAATGATGTTCTCAAACATTTTTGCTTTGCCCCAAAAACTAAAATGATTCAATTTTTTAATGATTTATTTGTGAAACAGAGCAAAGAAATCAGAAAATATTCACATTTAAGAAGCTGAAAAATGAACAGAACTTGTTTTTCATCAAATGCTGTACTATTAGCATGAACATTCGTACTTTCCTGTGCATTAATCGCTTTAGCACAAGCTAAAAGTGAGAAGGTCATTTTTAATAAACTCTCGTGGGTCAAAAGTTGTCAACAAAACAACTTTATCTGAGAATTAGTCAAAATTGTATGACAAAATCGCTTTATCGGCATAGTTTAAATGGTCAAATGTTGGAAAACAGACCGTAAATAGTTGTTTTAACGCTAAACTAAAAAATACAGCAGTTTTTATTTTTTTGACGCAGCGACGTAAACGCACCTGCGTGACGGTGGGTGACACGTTTCCGCTTCGCTTTTTTTCTTCTTCTCTAAAACAGGTAGAAAAACGAAGAAAAACACTCGCTTTTTCTCGGGAAAAACACGAATAAAGACAAACTCACCAGTTCGGCGTCACACGTTCACAGTTTCACTTCGAAACTTACGACTTTCACAACTTTTTCTCCTTCTCTGAAAAGATTCCTCCTCCTCCTCCTCTTCCTCCCGAAACACTTTCTGCCTGGAACAAGAAGCGCGAGCGCGCCTGTTGACCCCGCCCCTCTCGCGCGCCTCGCCCCCCGGAAATTGTCGACGCCGCCCGGACAGGTCACACCTGAGATCGGCTGCACTCGGGATTTTTCATACAAAGGAGGGATGATCGTCGAAAAAACGACAAAACACGAACATACTAAGATTTAAAAATTAAATTATGATTATTTAAAAAAAATGAAATTGATAAATTTGATAAATCGAGCAATTTTAAATATTTTACTTCACTTTTCTCAAATTTTTGCTAATTCTTGTGGAACTTTTCATAATTTAGTTATTGATTTTTATTATATTATTATTTATTATTGTTTTGTGCACCATTTAAAAAAAATAAATATATATGTATATAAAAATACATATATTTTCAAATGTATCCCTCAATGTATCCCACACAATCATTATTACATGAATAAATAAATAAATAAATAAATATACCATGATTTGTAGTAAAAAAAAATTATCTAAACATAGTGGATTCAAATTTTTTTATTTTTTTTTAACAAAACAAATGCATTTAAAAACCTTTACATATATAATCTGACACTATTAGATTATTATTGTTGTTGTTATGTGTTGCTATGGAGACAGAAGTGAATTAGAAAATGAAGGAATTCAAACAAAAACAATGAAAATATTTAAAATACGACACTTTTGAACGAAGAAAACATATGTTTTATTTTAACTGATGGTCAGTTTGACCATCTAACACACAAAAAAACCCCTGCAAAAATATATTATATAAAAGTTTAAAGTAAGAATATCTGATCTGTGACTCTGGTTGTTGTCCACCAGAGGGCGCCAAACACCTACTGAGCTTGACTATGACACATAACACAGACACAGTTTATTAAACTGAGTGTGAGGCTGTTTCTGGGGGTAGACTTTGAATAAAAATAACACTTTTATCAGATTCAGGTATTCATTTACGTGAAAACCATATTTTCATGACTCACTTACTTTCTCCAGTTCCGAATTCCGACGTTATTCATTCTCCGCTGACTGTGCCATGAGCGCCCCCTGCTGGTCAGAAACAGTCTGACAATAAAAGACTCCGCTAATAAAAACCTACATCGCATTAAGTCCATGATATTTGTCCTTATCTCACTGTTTGACAGACTTTTCACTCTGTTCACTCTCCCACACCAAACCCCATTGAGAAAACCAACGATTTTAACGCCACAGCACACAGCGCGGCACACGAGTTGTTTATCCACTGTTGCCTCCACCGCTAAGTTCAAATGCCACATTTAGCGAATTCGGCTTTTGAAGCGCTTCGTTCAGATTTACGACAGTGACACAGAGTGGCCACACGAGGCAGCAGTAGACCAGCAGCTCCTGTGTCCCCCGTGAGCTAAAATCGCTGATTTTCTCTATGGGGTTTGGTGTGGGAGAGTGAAAGGTTGAGAAACTTCAAGTTTCCTGTTAGAACAGTGAGATAAAGTTGCTTTTTTTGCCCCCTCTTTAAACCTAGTCGTTACTGAGGGAGTGCTTGCTCATATCAGGCTGCAGGGGGCGCTCACGACAACTGCGCCTCAAAAATCCTGGAAATAATCATTTAAAAATCAATGAAAAACAAGTTTTCAGTGACTTTTTGGACTTTTTGTTTCCATCAGAAGTGACTCCCACAGTGTCACTGCTGTGACCTTTGACCTCCTTGTGCAGATGGAAGCTGACAGCTGACGGAGAACCTGCCTCAGCCGACGGAGACACAGTCGCTCTCAGTGTCTCAGAGGACGACATGGACGACACCGGCAACCTCTTTCACCCCAGGTACGTGTGTGTTGTTCCACCTCTTTGTTTTAAATCTTAAACTGGTTTAAATAAAAGCGAGGAACGACAATAACACGAGCCAGACGTCCTGCAGAGGGCGCCCGGAGTTCGAATCCCGCTTTGAAGTCGTCTCAAGTTCGGGATATTTGTGATTCGCACAATATTGGATTATTCTGCTCATTTATTTCCTTCTAATTTAAACCTCAGCAGCTGCACAATTCTGCAGTTTTTAATTTATTCTGCTGGATGTGTGTGTGTGTGAGGGTTTATTTTTAGGTTTTCCTGGCAAAACAATAAATAATAAATCTTTTTGTTGAAAGAAATTCGATATCAGTATAAATTGGTTTGGTCCAGATTTGTTTTTACTCTCAGATTATTGTAAAATTATTAGGGTTTTTTAAAGGTTTGGATGAGGTTATGTTTAAGTTAATGTCCTACAGTCTTATAGAAATGTGTGTGTGTGTGTGTGTGTGAGTGTATTTATAGCAGGACGCCTGTCTTCAGCTGTTGTATCTCTTGCTACATTTCCGTAGTTTGATGAGCAGCTGTTGTCCGTGTGTGTGTGTGTGTGTGTGTTTACGACGACATATCTGTTCACACACTTGACTCGACACACTTGGGGTTTTTTCTGAGGCAGGAAGGACACAGAATATTTCAGCCATTATTTCTCATTAAAAATAAATAAATAAATAAATAAATCCTCATAATCTGAAATTAGTAATAATCTTGAAAAACAAAGTGAACGTCAGAGTGACAATGACGTTGAGAAAACGCTACAACATTAAGAAAACGCAAGTGCTAACGTGTGGTTATTTCTTGTTGTTATCGTGTTTTCTTACTGTCGTAGCGTTTTCTCAAATGTTTTCTTAATGTTGTAGCGTTTTCTTAAATGTAGTGTTTTCTTAATGTCGTAGCGTTTTCTTAATGTCGTAGCATTTTCTTATTGTCGTATGGTTTTCTTAATGTCATAGTGTTTTTTTTATGTTGTAGTGCCAAGCGTTTTCTTAATGTCGTAGCGTTTTCTTAATGTCGTAGCGTTTTCTTAATGTCGTATGGTTTTCTTAATGTCGTAGTGTTTTTTTATGTTGTAGTGCGTAGCGTTTTCTTAATGTCGTAGCGTTTTCTTAATGTCGTATTTTTTTTTATGTTGTAGTGCGTAGTGTTTTCTTAATGTCGTAGCGTTTTCTTAATGTCATAGCGTTCTTTTAATGTCGTAGCGTTTTCTTAATGTTGTAGCGTTTTCTTAATGTCATAGCGTTTTCTTAATGTCGTAGCGTTTTCTTAATGTCATAGCGTTTTCTTAATGTCGTAGCGTTTTCTTAATGTTGTAGCGTTTTCTTAATGTCATAGCGTTTTCTTAATGACGTAGCGTTTTCCTAATGTCATAGTGTTTTCTTCAATGTAGTGTTTTCTTAATGTCGTAGCATTTTCTTAATGTCGTAGTATTGTCCTAATGTTGTAGTTTTTTCTTAATGTTGTAGCGTTTTCTTAATGTCGTAGCGTTTTCTAAATGTTGTAGCATTTTCTTAAATGTAGTGTTTTCTTAATGTTGTAGCATTTTCTTAATGTCGTAGTATTGTCTTAATGTCGTAGCATTTTCTTAATGTCATAGCGTTTTCTTAATGTCGTAGCGTTTTCTTAATGTCATAGCGTTTTCTTAATGTCGTAGCGTTTTCTTAATGTTGTAGCGTTTTCTTAATGTCATAGCGTTTTCTTAATGACGTAGCGTTTTCCTAATGTCATAGTGTTTTCTTCAATGTAGTGTTTTCTTAATGTCGTAGCATTTTCTTAATGTCGTAGTATTGTTCTAATGTCGTAGTTTTTTCTTAAATGTAGTGTTTTCTTAATGTTGTAGCGTTTTCTTAATGTCGTAGCGTTTTCTAAATGTTGTAGCGTTTTCTTAAATGTAGTGTTTTCTTAATGTTGTAGCATTTTCTTAATGTCGTAGTATTGTCTTAATGTCGTAGTTTTTTCTTAAATGTAGTGTTTTCTTAATGTCATAGCGTTTTCTTAATGTCGTAGCGTTTTCTTAATGTCATAGCGTTTTCTTAATGTCGTAGCGTTTTCTTAATGTTGTAGCGTTTTCTTAATGTCATAGCGTTTTCTTAATGACGTAGCGTTTTCCTAATGTCATAGTGTTTTCTTCAATGTAGTGTTTTCTTAATGTCGTAGCATTTTCTTAATGTCGTAGTATTGTCCTAATGTCGTAGTTTTTTCTTAAATGTAGTGTTTTCTTAATGTTGTAGCGTTTTCTTAATGTCGTAGCGTTTTCTAAATGTTGTAGCGTTTTCTTAAATGTAGTGTTTTCTTAATGTTGTAGCATTTTCTTAATGTCGTAGTATTGTCTTAATGTCGTAGTTTTTTCTTAAATGTAGTGTTTTCCTAATGTCGTAGTGTTTTCTTAATGTCGTAGCGTTTTCTTAAATGTAGTCTTTAACCTTAACCTGTGTTTGTGTCTCTCAGTCTGGCGGCTGCAGTGAGGAAGCTCGATCCAGATGACAGCGAGCAGATTTTGGAGTATTTCAAAACTCACGCCCTGCTGTCTCGAGAGAAAGCACGTAAGAACAAACACAGGGAGGGCTTCAGCGTTTTTCTGACCCGATGACGAATATGACTTTGTGTGTCGCTTTGATTTCATGTGATCGAGGCTGGGAGAAAAATGTGCGCGGAAACTAAAACAATATGCCGATGACTGCGCGGTGTTTGTTTCAGTCCTGCAGGCATCAGTGCGAGAGCAGAAGAAGCTGCTGGTGGAAAACGGCAAACTGAAGAAGGACATCGAGCAGCTGAAAGTTCAGCTGCAGGACAAACAGAGGAGACGCACGGGTACACTTTCAAAAAGTTCATCACGTACCGGGATGACCTCATTTTAGTTCAAACGTTTTTACGGGTACCAAATCTAACACATTTTATACATATATATATATATGTATATATATCATTTTGGGATATAATTTAAAATAACTGTACGGCTACGTCGTATTTCTCTCTCCACCACTCTCAGGCCACGCCCCCCCTGCACTTCTCTCCACTCCCACTTTCTTGGCATTATTGGCAAAATTAAGCAAATAACATTAAAAAAAGTTGTATTTACACCAGTGTATTTTAAACGTAAAAAGTGGCTCAAATCCTCCTTCCATATATATTCAATTTCAAAAATAACACTTTTATTTTGAAAATCTGACTTCTATACCTTATCGTGATAGTGATATTGACCCGGGACTTGACCCGGCAACCTTTGGGTCACACGTCAAGTTCTCTTTCCCCATAATTCCTGGAATGTCATTACTTGTCCCGAATTTGTTGAGGTTTTCATGGAAAAAAAAAATTCAATTTTCCAACGTCTCCAGTGGACAATTGTTTTTGTCTTTTTCCAATAATGTTAAAGACCGAGCGGTCCTCACACACACACACACACAGCTGTCTTTCAGCTGCAGCTCATTATTTACAAAACCTTTTATGGATTTAATATTAATTTTATTAAATCAAAATCTTTCAGCGTTTGGTCCAAAAGATAAAAACCAGATAAACAACACATGAAATAAATTCCTGCATTTGTTTACTGATTATGAAACAACAGTGAAAAAACTCTCTCTCGCTCTTTATAGCCAAGACCTTGTTCTCGCCGGCCCCGCCTACTGTTAATCCCGCCCCCACAACACCTGTCAATCAACCAACCTCTCCTGCTGCCGGGCCACCGCCTTCGTCCACCTCACAGGGCCGGAGGAGGCGAGGAGAGAGGAAAGGTAACGAGGAGAGGGAACGAGGGAAGAAGTGAAGGTAAAATAAATAAATAAATAATAAATCACACCACTCGCTTATTTTCACAAACGCAGCCTGTGCCACCACTGACGCGCTCTCCCTGGGGGCGGAGCCTCGCATTGACGCGTCCCGCCTCGACCTGAGGGTGGGGCGGATCCTCAGTGTGCGGCGCCACCCGCTGGCCGAGTCCACGATGTCCATCCAGGAAGTGGACGTGGGAGAGAACGCGCCCCGCATGGTCGTCAGCAAGCTGAGCGAGAAAACGCATCTGGAGGAGGTAACGAAAGACGCGGACGCACCCTGTCGCTAACGCTAAGCTAACTGATTATTAAGTCATTGTGTGTCATTTTGCTAACGTGATACTTTAACGTCGTCGTGTTTTTCAGGGCAGTCTCGCCGTGCTGCTGTGCAACGTGAAGGCGTGTAAGCTAAGGGGTGTGGTCTCCCAGGCTCGCATCCTCTGTTGCTCCGCCTCCGATGACTGCGTCGAGATACTGGCCCCGCCCACAGGCTCTGCACCTGGCGACAGAGTCACCTTCCTCAACTACCCCGGTGAGGGAAAAACGAAGGATATAAATAGAGCGGGCGCATACGAGCTAGCACAGGAAGCTAACTCGTTAAGGTCTGATCTAGCTAGCTAGCTTCCAGTTGTACTTGGAGGTCGTAAAAATGTTCTGGTCATGAGTAGAAAGCTTCAGCCGCTTAAACAATAAACAAACGCGTGTTTATCGATCGTAGCGACATAAAAAAAAAACTGCTGCAATTTGTACGAGAGTCATCAACTCATCAAGTGCAAGTTTCAAGATGGCTGCTCCTAGCATAAACCGTAGTTTAGTAGGAAGTGCCCTACAAATTCGGCATACATTGAGTTCCACCGAATTTCCCAAAACTTGGTGGGAAGATGTCATAGACCAAGACTTACAGATTTGTTAGGTTTGGACGACATCTAACGCAGGTGTAACAACTAAAATGCAATATTAGCGAGTCAGCTAGCTAAGACGCAGCTAACGTAACAAATGCAAGTAACTACTATGACTTATATACTGTAACAGAAAATAATTTTGTGTTTGTTTCCTCAGGTGAGCCGGACAGGGAGCTGCAGTCCAAACAGCGGGTCTGGGAGCGCGTGCAGCCCGACCTGCAGGTGGACTGCAGGGGCGTGGCCAACTATAAAGGCTGCGGGTTCGAGGTGAAGGGGAAGGGGCTGTGCCGGGCCCCCAACCTCGTCAACTGCACCATCAGATAGACGGAGCGACGAGACGCTCTTTTGTTGACGTTAGCCTGTGTGGCAGACAGGCTATCAGTACGGTTAGCTAACAGAAGGCTGACAGAAGGCAGAAGAAATACTGCATCACTGTTGTTTTGTTGATTAAAACACACAAAAAACATTTGTTTACAATTTTTGTTGACGTGGTGTGGTATTTTCTCGTCTGCCGCGTCAGAGTGAGACCTCTGTCCTGACCGTCACAGCTCGGTGATGGTTGCGGGCCGAGAGGCGGAGCACGCGCTCCCGCACGGGCCGTCCTCTGAGCGACGGCCAATCGCAGCTGTTGTCCAGGAACAAGGCTCCGCCCCCTGCCTCGTTGGACAGGGACGACAGCCAATCGGGAGTCTGCGCCAGGTAGACCGAGGGCTGAAGCCCCGCCTCCTTTAGGCGGTCCGCATGTGTGAGGATGAGGAGGGCGTGGCCACGCCACTCTGGACCAAAGAGATGCTAAAAACAAACACACTTAAATTACACAAAATCAATCAATTTTTAGAAAATTTTATTAAATTAAGTGTGTGTGTGTGTGTGTACCTCCACACACTCCTCCAGGTGCGTGTGCTCCTGCGCGCCGTCGACTCTCACGACGAGCACGATCACGTGCACGCCCTCGGGGCAAAGCCTGTGCACGTCCTGAGGGCGGGGCGCCCGAGGAGGCGTGTCAACGACTCTCAGTGTGAGGTCAGACTCCGCCCCCTGCCGCCTGAAACAGCGGGGGAAATTTCGGCTGAGGACCTGGAACCGTGTCGTCATGGCAACACCAGAGACGTGGGCTCCCGTCTTGAATTCGTGTCCACCTGCGGAGAAGATTTTACACAAAAATTAATATTCAAAGTGTGTAAAAAAAATATATATTTTTTTAAAACCCAGCAACTACTGACCAATCAGAGCGTTCCCCACAGAGCTCCTCCCACTCTGCCTGTCGCCAAGCAACAACACATTCAACGCCAACACATTCCGCTCGCCGTCGTCGATTTGTCGGCGCCACCGGCCGAGCACGTCGACGCAGCTGTTGCCGTGGTGACGGTGATTATCCATCTACGATGACGCAGTTATTATTATTATTGATTTCAACGATGATTTCAACATTTGATTTATACAAGAAAGGACTAAAACCTTAAATATTATCACAACTTTGTTCAAAAAAAAACAAAAAAAAACGTTTTTGACACAATTTGACTTGAAAAAGTTTGAATATTACTTTAAATTTTAAAAACGATAAATCTGACGATAAATTTAAAGGTTTTTTGTTTTTTTGACAAATCACAAATTTATTTGCCGAAATAGTTTTTATTAACAATTATATTTATTCCCCAAAGAAATTTTCATGTTTTAATATTACTTTAAATATTACGATTTAACAAAACATTTAAATATTGAATTAAAAACGAAATCTTTCTTACTTTTTTGTGAATTTTGTGAAAATTAGTCTTGAAATTAAACAATTTTCTTGAATTTTTTTAACCAAGCAATTTTCCTACTCCTGTTTTTTATAGTTTATGACTATGATTTTACAGGTGAATCAAAAATAAATCTGCCGTAAAAATAAAGTTAACAATTAACTTATTGATCGAAATTGTCGCATTAAAACATGCTATCAAATAGAAATGTGAGTCTTACCGGCGTTATATTTCCTGAAGAGACAAAGAGCGACACGTTTCCTGGAGTGAAACAGCAGGCTGTGTGTGTGTGAGTGTGTGTGTGTGTGTGTGTGTGTGTGTGTGTGTGTGTGTGTGTGTAACTCGTTAAACTTTAACCAGTTATCTCTCGGAAACTCGGTCGTTTTATGAGGTTGTAAACGAGTCAAATGTTCTCGTCGTGTCGATTTAAAGAGACATGCTTTTTAAAAATAAAACCTGTGAGAATATGAAATATTGCTTTAAAAAATTGTGTAAAACTGGTGCAATATGGCTCAGTAGCATCCCCTAAAGGTGAAACCCGGTAGGACAAAGCCGTAACTAAGTTGCACCAGTTTCCCCCGAAACTTGGTGGGAACACGTCACAGCCCAAGACAAACAAAAAAGTCTATTAAGACCATGACCTCAACTCAACAGGAAGTCAGCCATTTTTAATTTTGCCGTCCGCCTTTTTGCACGTTTTCGTAAATAAACAAACGCGCGTTTATCGATCGTAGCGACATAAAAAAAAAAACTGCTGCAATTAGTACGAGATGCATCGCAAAAGGTCTCGCAGATTCAAAAGGGCGTGGCCATTTTGGCTCATTTCGACCATTTTTATTTGCCCACGAAACAGGAAGTGCCAGGATGGTTACAGGAAGTGCCCCGTAACTTTGCCGTACATTCACAGTTCAGCTCGAAACCTCCTACGTGACACACGAGACCCACCCTGGACACGTCTACGGACGTGAACTTGGCCAATCAGGAAGTCGGCCATTTTGACTTTAGCAGCGTTTAGCAGGTATTTGTTGTCTTGTAACTTCGCCTTGCGTTGACCAATCTGCTCGGAAATCTCCATTTATTATCAACTTATTATTATATTATATATATATATATATATATACATATATAAAAATATTATTTCTAATTTTGTTCTTTGTTTTTCCCCGAAAAAGTAGAGGGAACTTTTTTTTTCTCCAATTGACCGCCCCCTACTGGACAGACTAGATGCCCATTGACCACAACGCCGTTTGAGTTTGGACCTTGAAACCTCAGTGCGACTCTGTCAATGTTCCCTGTGTCAATAAAGTTTGAAAACAGGTGGACAGCAGGCGAAGAGAGAGAGCGAGAGAGAGAGAGAGAGACATCTGGTCATAGTTAATCCTGAAACCAGAGAAAACATCATCTGACACAGTTATTACGATCATTACACACACAGTTATTTATCTCTCTATTAACTTAAATGGTTTCTATTGTTGTTTATTTTTAACTGTTTTTTTTTTTGGGTCATCCCTCCACACACTCATTCACACCCTGTGTCCACAGAGGTCAGAGGTTATTTGACAGGAACTGAGGCCAGAAAAGCCCTGATAACTCATGTCAATGTGTGTGTGTGCGTGTGTGTGTGTGTGTGTGTGTGTGTGTGTGTGTGTCCCATAAAGGAACACGGATGTCACAGTGAGTTAAGCATACAAAAGAAATTGTATTATCTTCATGACAACCATGCAAACTAAGTACAGTGGTGCCCAACAGCTATGACCACAAAGAGGAAACACACACACACACACACTGCAGCACTGACTTCCATTCATTTGTACAAACTAAAGAAACCCTTATCTCTAACCCGAACCATAACCACGGTTCAAATCTTGGTCCAAAAGCTGAACCGGTTCATCAGAAAACCAGGTTCTGCCTCATTAGAACCAGGTTTTGGACTCCATGAGGACTACTGGTCCTGACGAGGTCAGTGCTCATGACAAATACAAGAACACACACACACACACACACGCACTGGTTGCACAGAAGTAACTTATTTGTCATTGCAAGAAACTGACGTTTGTAAACCGCTCACTCTCCCACACCAAACCCCATAGAGAAAACCAGTGATTTTAACATCACAGCACGCAGAAGTTAACAGGAGTTGTTGATCCACTGCCGCCTCCATCACTAAGTTCAAGTGTCTCATTTTATCAATTCGGCATTTTTCAAATCCTGCATTCAGACTTACCGCAGTGTCAGAAAGTGACCACACGAGGCAGCAGTAGACCAGCAGCTCCTGTGTCCCCGTGAGCTAAAATCGCTGGTTTTCTCTATGGGGTTTGGTGTGGGAGAGTGAGTGAGTTTATAATATATATTAATTTTTCATGTTGGAATAGTCTGTCTAACAATGAGATAAAGACAAAACGCCGTTAATGTAGATTTTATTCGTTGTTCAGTGGCTAAAACCTGTTTTTTTAAGCACACCAACCCCCATAGAGAAAATCAGTGACACAGGAGCTGCTGGTCTACTGCTGCCTCGTGTGGTCACTTTGTGTCACTGAGGTAAATCCGAACAAATTATTTCCAATGCCGAATTGACAAAATAATTGATTTGAACTCAGTGACGGAGGCAGCAGTGGATGAACAGCTCCTGTGTGCTGTGACGTTAAAATCACTGATTTTCTCTATGGGCTTTGGTGCGGGAGAGTGAATTTCTGAAAACAGACGACGGACTCGGTGTTGTAAATGACAAATGTTTTTTTTTAATCCGTAACACAGTTTGACGTCGTGTAAATAAACAAACAAACAAAACAATCTCTGCCAACATTCATTCATACACAATATATAGAAAAATAACTCTCAGCAGTGCAATAACAGGACGGGAGTCCCAACGACTCCCCCTGGTGGTGGTGGTGGTGGGGGGGGGAGATGAAGGGGTCCTCTGTGTGTGGACGGGGGTCGACCCGCTCTGGTTTCCTGTCAGTGTAAACGATGTCGAACCGGATTGAGCGGGAGTTTCAGTTCGTCTAGACGAGGAGGAAACTGGACGCGAGTCACACAAAGGGTTTCACGTGTGTGTGAATGCAGACTGACAGGAAGCTCATTAGCATAGAGGCAGTGGGGGCGGGGCCTCCTGCAGGTGTGAACAGGTATGGTTATTCGCGCCGCGTCTGCCTCCCGCTCCCTCAGGGGGAGTCGAACCCCCAACCCACTTTCTTTCTTTCTTCCTCTTCCTTTCCTTTCTTCACGTTCAGTTCTTCTGGCACACGTGAAGCCTCGTCTTCGCCACCGCCGTCGTCGTCGCCGCCAAGGTCGCACGTGGAGGCGACACGTGGCGAGACATCGGCGACGAGGGAGACGCGAACTTGGACTTTGCCGCCGCCGCCAGGAGAGACGACGAAGACGACGACGACGAAGCAGAGGACAAAGACGGGGGTTTTTCCTGCTCTCGCAGCGTCCGGCAGCTCAGGCCGTCGCCGCACGGGCAGCGTTGGAACAGCTCCAGGCCGTGGTTTCCCTTGCGGCGGTGTCGCGTGCAAACCTGTCCCTCCCGCAACACGGGCTTGCAGATGCGAGTCCAGAAGTGACGAGCGCAGCACAAGCTGTCCAGACAGTCTGAGGAGCGGAGGCAGGGGTCGCCCACCTGACCTGGAGACACACAGACATTATTAGTTAGGGATTCAAATTAAAAGTTAAAAATTAAAAACATTAAGTTTTTCAACAAGAGTTTCTCTTTTTAAATACAAATAATATCTTTTTGAAAGCTCTAAAAAAAAACACCTTACATTATTTGAATTTTTTTTAAATTAATTTAATTATTATTATTTAATTAATTTTAAAAAAAGGTAAAAAAAAAAAAAAGAATAATAAAAAATGTAATAAAAATAATAACAAAAATGTTAAAAAAATTTAAATAATAACAAAAATGTTTAAAAAAAATAAAAAAATATTTAAAAAATGGAAATATAAATAATAATACATCAAAAATATGCTCACCTTTCCCGCTCACTCCTTTCACGTCCACTCGTCCTCTTTTCTTCCATCCTTTCTTTTTTGGACTCAAACCTCCGTCAGAGTCGGGAATCTTCTGAGACACAAACGCCGCTCCGTCGGGGACACAGATGTCTGACAAAACAACAAAATAAAAATTTTAAAAAATGAATCTACTGCTTTTGATTTTGTTCATTAAAAAAAGTAATCGCTGATTGTTTTGAAATCATTGATAATTAATAACTCATCAACAACATTTTATTCCCTCCGAGGAATTTTTTGCGGCGCGGCTTCAAATAAACAAAGAAAAAACTTTTTTCAAAAAGGTTCAAGCTAAAATTTGATGACAATTTTTTGAAAAATGTATTCCTATTTATGAAATTGTTGGCATACCATAATAAATCAGAATTATCTATCTATCTATGTTTTATCTCCCTAATTGTGTCGCCGTGTTTTGCTCAAATTTATTTCATTCAACAAGTTTAAATTTAGATTTTGAACACGTTTGCCATTCTTTTGTTTTGAAATCTTAATACTAATAATATTATTAATTATAAAAATAATAATAATAATAAATGAATTATACTCTGCAACATTTTATCTCTATGGGGCAATTGTATTTCTCCAAAAAGACAAAAGATCATAAACATAAAAAAAATCTCATATATGTTTTTATTTTGAAAGAAGTATATATAAAGTTTATTTTAAAAAATTATGACATGCTTTATGTTTTTTTTAAAGGATATATGTGTTAATACTTTTTACATGGTGTGAATAACTTTATACAAATCATTTTATATAAAAATAAAAAATGTGGTCAATGTTTCAAAAGTTTCTCACTTTTTTTTGAAAGTATCAATTTTATTAACAACAATCATTTTTACGATAATTTTTACATGGTGAGATTTTTTTTTTTTTGTAAAATTTGGAACTCCAGGCGATGCTAAGCTAAACATGCTAACATGTCACATAAACGCGCCTCTTACCGTTGCTGCACTGGTTTCCCGGGCAACACATGCCGTCTCTGTGGCAACGTCTCTTCCTCTTGCGGCAGGTCTGGCAGCGGGAGTGGGTGGGGCGTTTGGAGGGGGCGTGGCAATAGCTGCCCTCGCTGCACTCCAGGTCGCTCATGCACTGGTACAACTACACACACACACAGGAAATATTGTATGTTTTATTGTCTATAACTTGTATTTTAATCAATGTAAAATAACAACAACAAATTTTTTTTTTTTTTATTAAATGGCCCCAAAGCTCCCCCTGGTGGCCCTATGGAGGGCCCCGAGCCTCATGTTGAGTCACTGTCCAAACAAACAAACAGAAAACAACTCACCGACAGATCCAGACTCGGCTCCCACGTGCTCCGGTTCACCGGCAGCGCGTGCCCCTCCCTCAGGATCACGGTTCTGATGGAGTTGAGCCTCACGCGCGCGTCCGCGACGCGAGAGCACGCCAGGAGCGCGAGACTCGCCATCAACATCATCATCACTGACTGAAGGGTCATCACTGAAAAAGTAAAAAAACGCACAGTATTATTGTTATTGAGTTATTTTAAATTGATAACAATAAATCAATGCAGCAGAAACGTGTTAGAAATAAAAAATAAACAACATGTAAAAGAAGCTTACCTGTGACCTGTTGATTCAGGAGAGAGAAAAAAAAATAATCCCGATTATCTGCCACTGATGTGTTCAATCCGGTTCCAGAGTTTTTTTCCTCCCGTTTTTCAAAGTATCCGTGAAAAATCCCGTGTTTTTCCTAAAAAAAAATCGGCCGAAAAGCGAACGGACTCTCGTGCTGCGGCTGCTCAGGTGAGATGATGCGCCTGCACGAGCCTCGTTCACGTTATAAACTGTTGCCACGCGCGCTCCCGGGTCCACCCACGAGTCACGCCCCCCTCCCTCCCTCCCTCCCCCTCATCCCCACACACACATCGATACCCACGCACACACACACACACACCCTTTCACCTGCAGCCATCGATACAGGTGGATGTTTGTTTGAAGCTGCAGCAACAACAATACAAAAGTCCCATTGAAAAACAGGTGAAAATAGTTTAGCCACTGTTTCAGTGGTCGTTTTAGCGCCAGAGCTGCTGAGTCATGTTTACCGACACACAAGCGCACAATCGGCACCAAAACACATCACATAAACGCACATTTTTACACAAAGAATGATACAAAACTAATTTAAATACGTGGAGGAAACGTGGAAATAGAGGGGCAAAAATGGCGTGTTTTTTTAAATGGGGTTTGGTCCATAAATGAAAAAATGTATTTACTTTGGATTTCATTGTTTATTTCGATCCTAATAAACTAAACTTAACTAAAAATATATAATATACAAATACAAGTGTAAAAACAAAGCAATTAAAACACATTTACAGCACAAACAAGCAGTTTTTTCTGCCAGATGTGTATTCTTGTAAGTTTAAGTATCATAAGTCATATTTTATGGCATATATAGATAGTTACTCTGGTAAAAAAAATACACAAATACACACCCAAATAAACACTGCTATAAAATTGCATTAATGTGCTAAATAAAGTGTTTTATAGCATCATTTTACTCATATAAAAGCATGAGAATAAACAGCTTTAACATCAAATGTATCAACTCAATGTTTTTGTGTGTAAAATGCATCTTAAAGTGAGGAAAAGTTTGAACAAAAACAAAAAAAAATAATACAGCCCATGTACTTATTACATCATCACACACACACACACACACACACACACACACACACACACACACACACACACACACACACACACACACACACACACACACACAAAGAATCAGATCAGTTTACATGTGTTGCCTTCAGGTTCTGGTCTCTGGACCACTGGGTTTCACCAGGTTCTTAAACCTGAACCAGATTCAAACCTAGTCCAAAAGGTTTTTTTTTTTAAAGGTTTTACAATATATGGATTTATAAGGAATGGAAATATAATCTAAATCCTCTCACACCAAACCTCATAGAGAAAACCAGTGATTTTTAACATCACAGCACACAGTTAGTTCACAGGAGATGTCGATCCACTGCTGCCTCCATCACTAAGTTCAAATGTGCTATTTTGTCAATTCGGCATTTAAAAATCTTTGTTCGGGTTCACGTCAGTGACACAAAGTGACCACACGAGGCAGCAGTAGACCAGCAGGCTCCTGTGTCCACGCGTGCTAAAAATCACTGGTTTTCTCTATGGGGTTTGGTGTGAGAGAGTGAGTGGGTTTACAGAGCAGGGAAAACAAAGCTGCAAACAACTTTATTTATTTATCCATATTTATTCACTCACTCAACATCTGGAACACCCCCCTGGTGGCCGTCTGCGGTATAGGTCATAGGCCCCGCTCCCCTTCAAAGTTAGCAGAGGGGGGGGGGGGGGGGGGGGGGGGGTGGGGGGGGGCACAGATCAAGTGAAAAGAACAAAAAAGATAAAAAATGGTGCGTCACACGTTCCAGTCGTGTCATGACCTTATAATGTCACACACACACGCACACACAACCCCCCCCCCCCCACACACACACACAGAGATTTTACATATTGTTTTTTATCTTGATGACAATTGATGTTGTGAACTTTGTTGAACGACATTTAACCTTTACATGCTCACAAAACAGCTGCACACACACACACACACACACACATGCACCCACCCACCCACACACACACACACACACACACACACACACACAGTGGCCTTTAGATAAATTGTATGATGTCACCCATATCACATTAACACCTCTCACACCTATTTCACCTTTTCCTTGCGTGTGTGTGTGTGTGTGTGTGTGTGTGTGTGATGTGTGTGTGATATCAGTGTATCTACAGTGAAACCTAATATTCACCATCTGCGGTTCAGAGCAGGAGGGAAGAAGAAGAAGAAGAAGAAGAAGAAGAAAAGACGCAGAGCTTTTGATTTCATGTGCTGAGAAGAGAACGTCATGTTCTGGAGATAAAGGGGGGGGAGATCCTTAATAAAAAAATAAATTAAAACAGCGTCTGAATCATGAATTCATTAGATTAATACAGTATTTAAATATGTGATGGTTATAATGTGACAGGAAACTGATAATAATAATAATAATAATAATAATAATAACAATAATAATACATGTATGTCAATTTAAGAACACGTTCACGTCATTATCTCACTGTTTGACAGACTTTTCCAACAGGAAAACCAGTTTGTAACCCACTCACTCTCCCACACCAAACCCCATAGAGAAAATCACTGATTTAAGCTCACAGGGACACAGGAGCTGCTGGTCCACTGCTGCCTCTTGTGGTCACTTTGTGTCACTGAGGTAAATCTGAACGAAGTGTTTCCGATGCCGAATTCACGAAAATAAGACAGTTGAATTTCCTGTTTCAATCAGCAGTGAATCGGTAACTCCTGTGTGCTGTGATGTTAAAATCACTGGTTTTCTCTATGGGGTTTGGTGTGAGGACAACTTCATCTACATGCTGGCTGAGAGTGTGTCTGTGTCGGTGAAAACCAGCACAGCAGCGCCCCCTTGTGGGAATACAGCAACACAAGGGGGAAAAAAACACATTATCACATTTTATAAAGCTCCTCATGTGTTTAATGATATTTTTTCTTGATTTATTTGTTTGTTTTGGCCTCGTTCTCTGTGTTTCATTCCGGTTGATTTAGAGGAACAGCTTAAAACCACTTCCTGTTTCCGGTGATATGTTAAGTTTTGAAATGATGTGTTTTTTTTAATTTTCAGTTTCGTTTACAGTCATCAAAACGCGAGAGGAGAAACAAGATGGTGAAGGAGCGGTGAGTTAGTTTTTAATATTTATAACGATATTAATGTTGTTTATACGGTTTAACGTCGTTTATACGGTTTAACGTTGTTGTTTGTTTACCGTAAAGTGCTGCGGTTGTGTCGCTGTGTTAACGGTATTTGTCACAGTTTATGATGGAGTAAAGGAAAATGGCGGAGATTCGTCCAGTCATTGGTCATGGGTTATTATAAATTACAATATAATATCTTTATTAGATTTCAACAGTTTAAATGTTTATATGTTCATATATACACACAATTAAACACGGTTTCCGTGATTTCTCAGCTTTTAAATGTAAATATTTTCTAGTTTCTCTCATTTTTCAGCATTTAAATGCAAATATTATGTAGTTTCTATGATTTTTCAGCTTTTAAATGTAAATATTTCCCCAATTTCTGTGATTTCTCAGCTTTTAAATGTCAATATTTTCCAGTTTCTGTGATTTTAAATGTAAATACTTTCTAGTTTCCCTAATTTCTCAGCATTTAATTGCAAATATTATGTATTGTCTATGATTTTTCAGCTTTTAAATATAAATATTTTCCAGTTTCTGTGATTTCTCAGCTTTTCAATGTAAATCTGTTTTAGTTTCTATCATTTTTCAGCATTTAAATGCAAATATTATGTAGTTTCTATGATTTTTCAGATTTTAAATGTGAATATTTTCTAGTTTCTTTGCTCCACATTACAAAGGAATTGTTAAAACTGTAAATCAGTTTACGGTTTGTTGACAAAAACAAGACATTTTATGGACCAAACGACTAAAAAAATACAGGTTCGACAAGTTAGTTCCAAAATGGGGAATGAGGAAGTGCATCTGTTGTTATGAATATACTACCACACAAAACTCCAGATGTCACCCAATCTAACAGTGAATGTTAAATGAAATGTTTTTCTTTTCCTTGTTCCTGTTCCTCTCAGACCAGTGGACGTGATGACGATGAGTCAAAGTGACGAGGACAACGATGACACAAAGTCTGCGGTGGTGTCCCTCGTGTCCATGAAGTCCATGGCAGCACCTTTGAAGTTCCGTCTTCACATTAAGTGAGAACTCTCACACACACACACACACACACAAAACTTTGTTTTTATATCTCAGTGCGGACACTTAACCTTAACCGTCACAACTAAGGACCTAAATTTAACCCTTAACCTAAACGAAAACGCTCTTTTGAGTCGTAACACTCACTTTGGCAAAGCGGCATTCGGTCCTTGAATTTGAGGGAATCGGTCCTGGAAAGTCACGTGTCGTCCACTGTTGTCCTCGCAGAGGGAGACGTGAGAGTGACGAGGACGAGGAGGACGGCGCAGAGTCTGCGGTGATGTCCTTTGTGTCCCTGAAGTCCATGGCAGCTCCTGGAATGTTCTCCGAGATGACTCCCAAGCAAAAACTGTGAGTGATTTAACCGTCTCACATTCTTAACAGAGAGAAGAAACAAGACGACAGTTAGTAACATTTACAACAGTCCAGGTTGTTATTTTGAAATGGGACATAAGCACGAGTGGAGCCCTGAGGAACCCGAGTTGACGAGGAACGCAAATTTATACCGACTTCAGTTTCACTGCGTCGTCTGTTTGAACTGATCCCGTCCTCTGACGTGTTTACACATCGAGACGGTTTGAATTAAAATGATTGTGTTAAAAGTCTGACATGAGCGCAAACGTATTTTCATTTCCGCAGCGTGTTCACGAGGTGGCGCTCTGGAGCTGAGAGGAAAACAGCAGAAGGGGAAAAGTCCAGAACAAGACCTGGACCACAGAGACCTGATCAGACCGGCGCCATAGAATGTAAGACCTCAACAGACGAATGTTGTATATTAACAGTTAGCTTTCTTATCGTGTTCTGTTTATATAAGATGCTAATAGAAGATGCTAACAACTGTCTTGTTTTGTTTTTATTTGAAATTTTCAAGGGGAAAAATGGAAACAAAACAAAGTCTTACAATGTTGGTACAACTGAATATCTTGCGTCATGAGATTTTTTGCTAAGGCCGTAGTCCGACTAACACAGGCAACCGTAAAACTTCCCAGGTCCGAGTATACATACGAAGGAGAAAATCGATTGATTGGTACTTCTGACCACAGCGCTACCTAGGGAGGGCGAGACACATCGCTCTATAAGCTAGCGTGTACTCGATCAGTAGCCACAGTTTATTCGTCGTCTCCTTCTATGTCCGCTTCAAAGATCGGGAAGGACATTTTGGTGCGTGTGCAGAATGCAGAAAGTCCGACTAAGAGTATACATGCACAAGTAATCGGACTATGAATCGCACTATCCAGGTATCTTAGTCCAATTAAGATTTTAGTCGGAATACTGTGTTTGTGTTTGTCTTAGTCCGACTAAAAGCCTGTAAAAGCACCGACTCCTAAAGGCCCTGCTATACTCGCACTGAGGCTGGGTGTAGGGCAGGGGAGTCGGGGTGTCGGGCCGGTTCGAGGCTCAGATGACTACCCTTGGTTTTCTGCTTGGTGAGTGCCTACAGTCGAACTGGAGCGGTCTGTTTATTAAAAAAAAAGTAGCTAGCTAGCTAGCGTACATATAAACATGACGTCACATGCGTATTTTTCCGTCATGCGCTAACGTTGATGCCGTTAACATGCCCAGCACTCGTCTTTAACCCTCGTCTCTTATTTCGTTTCGGTTATTTTGTTAGCGTTCGTTAACCTTGTTAACAATACTCCACGAGGGGGCTTAATACTTGTGTATTAACTCGTGTATACGGTGGGGCGCAAGTTCAATTCGCGTAAGAGCTGTTCACGGGCATTAAATCCTGCACAGCTCCACTTTAAATCGACATGTTGCAACAGTTTAATCATCATCCAATCTTCGTTTTGTTTCCTCTTCAGTGGTTACGCCGGCTATTGTTGCAAAACACAAGCTCAGCCTGAGGATCAGATTTGAGTGTGTCACAGAAGGCGTTGGTAAAACAGAAAGAAGAAGCACCCGTCTGAACAAGATCTACACCGATCTCTACATCACAGAGGGACAGAGCGAAGAGTTCAACACTCAACACGAGGTGAGGCAGCTGGAGACGTCGTCCAAGACGAAGACGCGCGTCCGCGACACTCTGATCCAGTGCCGCGACATCTTCAAAGTCTTCGCCGAGCAAGAGCCGATCAGAGTCGTCCTGACCAACGGCATCGCCGGCATTGGGAAAACCTTCCTGGTGCAAAAGTTCACTCTGGACTGGGCCGAGGGTTTGGAAAACCAGGATGTGAATCTGCTGATTACGCTTTCCTTCAGGGAGCTGAACCTGATCAGAGATGAGCAGCACAGTCTCCTCACGCTGCTCCATGTTTTCCATCCAACATTAGAGAAGGTCGGAGCAGAGATGCTCGCCGCCTGTAAGCTGTTGTTCATCTTGGACGGCCTGGACGAAAGCAGAGTCTCGCTGGACTTCAACAGCAACACGCTGGTTTCTGACGTCACGCAGAAGTCGTCGGTCAACGTACTGCTGACCAACCTCGTCAAGGGGAACCTGCTTCCCTCGGCTCTCATCTGGATAACTTCTCGACCCGCAGCGGCCAATCAGATCCCTCCTACGTGTGTCGACAGGGTTACAGAAGTACGAGGCTTCACTGACGACCAGAAGGACGAGTACTTCTGGAAGAGATCCAGTGATGAAGATCTGTCCAGCAGAATCATCTCACACATCAAGACGTCCAAGAGCCTCCACATCATGTGTCAAATCCCAGTCTTCTGCTGGATCAGTGCTACAGTTCTGGAGCACATGTTGACCACAGAGCAGAGAGGAGAGCTGCCCAAGACCCTGACAGAACTGTACTCAAACTTCCTGCTGGTTCAGACACAGAGGAAGAAGAACAAGTACGAGGAAGGACGTGAGACGAGTCCACGGGAGCTGATGGAGGCCGACAGGGACGTTCTCCTGAAGCTGGGGAGGCTGGCCTTTGAACATCTGCAGAAAGGAGACATCATGTTCTACCAAGAAGACCTGGAGCGGTGTGGTCTCGATGCGACCGAGGCCTTGGTGTACTCGGGAGTTTGCACGGAGATCTTCAGGAGAGAGAGCGTGATCTTCCAGCAGTCCGTCTACTGCTTTGTCCATCTGAGCGTTCAGGAGTTTCTGGCTGCCGTCTACATTTTCCATTGTCACTTAAACAGGGACAACCAGACCCTGGAGGGTTTCCTGGGAAACCCCTGGAGCAGGTTTCGCAGCCGTAACCCCTCGCTGGACGTACTCCTGAAGAGAGCAGTCGATGAATCATTGAAGAGCCCAAATGGCCACCTGGATCTTTTTGTGCGCTTCCTTCATGGTCTCTCAGTGGAGTCAAATCAGCGTCTCTTAGTCGGCCTGCTGGGCCGGGTGGAGGTCAGTCCAGAAAGCCACCAGAACGCAATCTTCAACCTGACGGAGAGGAGCGCCTCCACCGTCTCTCCAGACAGAAGCATCAACCTCTACCACTGTCTGCTGGAGATGAACGAGCGCTCTGTGCACCAGGAGAGCCAGAAGTATCTGAGGAGTGGATCGAAGACCAAACTCCCCGCGATCCACTGCTCAGCTCAGGACGTGCTGGACGTGAAGGCTCACAATTAGTCTATTGGAGGATTAGAAACCTTTGTGCTGTGATGTTAGCACAGCTGAAGACAGTTTTGCTGGTTCTTTGACGAAAAGGACAAAATTATTATTTTGATTTAAAGTCATTATTTCCAATCATGTCAATGTCTTGCACTATATTTTCTTTTCTTTTTCCAACTCTTTTGATGAATAAAAGTCTGACTTTTAATGGGAAACACAACGAAGAAATTTGGATTGGTGACCCCAAACTTATGATAGGTAGTGAACAATATTTTAGTTCATATGTGTACAGTATATACTTCAGAATGTCAGTTTTATATAAGTTTATACTCGTTAATACAGCTGTTGGTAAAAAATGAGTCATTCAGTCTTGACATCTGGGCTTAAATGTAAGTGGTAAATCATATATTGTACAGACTGGATGGAATTCTTTGAATTGATTTAATACATACTTTAATTTATTCATATTTTTTATATTTAATTCACTACATCTGAGCTCAGATTAAATAGTTGTGCCCAATTCGACAGACGTACACATATATATATACATATATATATATATATATGTATATATATACATTTCGTTAGGCTAATAGCTAATAGCATAGTTGGCTAAGTTTTTTTGGTAATTGTGATATCTGGCTAACTTTATCAATGTGTTTGCTAAAACACGTTTTCTTGTTTTCCGAAAACGTTCAAATATGACTTAGCCTAACAATATGTATATATACATACATATATATGTATATATATTATGAAAATGTAGTTTTTTTTCTAACTTATATTGCTTTTTAAAGCTACTTTCTGGTTGAAAATGATAGAGTTATCTTCACACACACAGAGTATCCAACTCTCTTGACCAAAAAAAGTATAGTTACTACACATTTATGTACTAATTATAAAGGAATCCAATGTATATATTTACAGAGAACTAATACAATTGTGTTTTGGTACTCGTGCGGTCAGGTAAGAGTTAACTCCACTCTCGTCTTCCGGCCAGGAAACCTGTTTGCACTCGCCTCTCTGACATTCCTGCTTGTGAAAAAGTTTTTTTTTACGACACACGAGAGTGTGGGAGCATTTCAGCATTTTCAGCCCTCGGCTGCAGCTCGGGATCCATCATGTTTGTCTCCAGATCCGTCTGCAGGTTCGGTTTCTGTTGCTCTCGACTCAAAACGCACGCCGGAATCTACACAGTGAGTTTAACTTTATGTGACTGTGAATTTGCAGAAGTCTGAATTAAGTACATGAGTACATGTGCAGTAACAAATGAGAGGTATTGTGTAACAGCAGACAAAGAAACATCAGGAACTTGTCTTTAAAAGTTTGATTGTTCTGCAAGTAACTGACTTCCTCAAGTCTTGTAACAGCTGCCAATATTACAACTATACTCATGGTACGTCGTTTTATTCCACTGGATAAAAGAAGAACTTTCTGGATCTGTGTAGAACTTATAGCTGTTAACCATCATATCTGGATGTTGACTACGACTCAACCTTGTGACATTTATGTTGCAGCCAAATCCATAATCTGGATGTTAGAGAGTCTGATCGTCCACACACGGAGCTGAGAGCAGAGTTTTGACCCAGATATGAGGCTTTTCTTTAACTGTTTTGAGAGACGCCGTGAGTTGTTCGATTAAATGGGAACATAGTCGGGCGATCACCGACCCGTTACTAAAAATTCAGATTGATCCGTCCAAAACTGCGGACAGGAAGTAGATAAAAGTGGAACAAACTTATGCCGACGACAACAAAAACTTAACCTACACTTTGCCATATTTACCTATGTTACCCAAACAACATTCAGATTGATGTGTAAAAAGAAACATAGACAGGAAGTGGCTACATTTTTTAAAAACGTAATATTCCCAAAAAAATGTTTAAAAGAGGGAGCGGCTTATAGAACTGACATCACGGCAAAACTGCAAAAAAACAAACAAAACAGCTGTTTATTGAGCAAATATTGACACTTGGTGTGAACGGTTGCTGTTTGTTTTTGTGTCTCAGCCCAGTTCTGTCTGGATTCTTTCTCACTACAGCAGTCGACCGATATCAAAAGGTAAATAAACTTTCTCAACTTCGACTAAAAGTGAAATAAACTTCACAAAATGTATCCGACCGTTGGTAATGATCAAAATAACTTAGTGATGTTTCGGTAATCTTTAATACACCAGTTTGTAGAACCTGAATTTGTATTTTCAATGCTAAAATATAGCGGCTACTGTTATTATTCCGCTGTTTTTGCGGTTGTTTATGAGGCTCTATAGCGCCCCCCCCCCCCCCACTGAGGTGAAAAGCAAGCCCCAGAAAATTAAGTTGCACCGAGTTTCCCGAAAATTGGTGGGAACATGTCACAGTCCAGGACGAAGCAAAAAGTCAATCAGGACCATGGGCTGAACTCAACAGGAAGTTAGCCATTCTGAATTTTGGCGTCCATCTTAGCGGGAAAAAAAGTTACAAAAAGTTTTTTGCAGAATCAAAAGGGCGTGGCCACGGCAACCATCGGAAGTTTGGCGAATTTTGACCATTCGCCACAAAACGAACTAACGCTGAACACGTTTACGGACATTAATTTGACTCAACAGGAAGCGTAGACACCATTTCGCCACGAAACAGGAAGTGCCCCGTAACTTGGTCGTACATTGACCGTTATGCTCGAAACTTAATTTGTAAGACCAGAGGCCTGCCCTGAACATGTCTGCAAGCCATGACCTGCACACAGGAAGTTGGTCACCCAAAACCGGAAGTGCCCTGTTACTTGTTCAAATGTTCAAATTTACCATTTTACAAGAAAACTGAAAAAATATTAAAACACTTACAGAAAAATTAGTTTCAGTGGTTGAATGTTATACTTGACTAATAATTGAAATAATTTTTGAATTTTTGAATTTTTGAAAGATTTCTGAAATACTTACGTTTTCTCCGTTTCCAGATGTTTCCATTCGGTACAGCTTCGGACGCCCGGTCCTCTCCGTGCGTCTCCCTGCAGGTCACGAGGGTCGCTTCACTCTGACGCCAATGTTGACCACGGTGGGCGACCTGCTGCGAGACATCGCCGCCAAAGACGGCGGCGTTCACTCGGCCGTCCTGCTCAACGGAGGTGACGCACAACTTCACTTAGGAAGAGCACACCTTTAAACACACACTCATCTGATAAAGACCACACCTTTAAACACACACACTTCATATTAAAAAAAACAAGCTAAATGTAGTTTCTAAGACTGTCCTAACTAAGATAAGATTGTCCTAACTAAGATAAGGCACTTGTATGCCTTTTATCATATTATATCTTTATTTAGTTTTTTTTTAATTCTTCAAATTCTTTGAGAATTTAATTTAAAAAAATTTTTTACAGCCAAAATATTTGCATAATTTTTTTTTTTGCAGACTGCAAATCATGTTTCGGCATGTGGCGCCACCTACCGCCGTCTACCAATCATTGCAGTCAGTAGAGTCTCAGCTGCCGAGCAACCACGGGGTTGCCAGTTACGTCAGAAAACGAAACCTAAAAGACCTTGGCGTTTTGAATTTGAATGTAGTAACAGTTTTTGGCCACATTCTTACATATGACGCCTTTAAATAATTGTTTTTCTCATTCAAACAAAATGAAAGAAAAATCAGAAAAATTTCTAAATTGTCAATCTTCCCCCAAAACTGCCAATGACTGTTTTTTTTATGTCAAAAATAATTCCAAATAAATAATTATAATTTTTTAAAGTTTCCTCTTTCTGGAATTTCCATAATTGGGTTAGAAAGAAAAAAAACCCTTGTGTTAAATAAAGTTTTCAACTTCCTTCAAATTAAACTTTTAATGGTCAACAAATTTTCTCATGCTCCAAAATATCTTAATTCTCTGTCACTGTCCACAATATATACTCACTTTCAACTCGTGTCCTCATTTCGTAGAATGTCCTCACGAACGCCCGAATTTCAGGCGGTCCCCACGAGGGCAGCAGAACAGGAATGAAGAATAGTAAAACTTTCTTTTTCTCTCCTCAGATGGACAGCGAATCTCCTCCTGCACGTTCATGGAAACGGTTTTAAATAAAGAGTTCCAGCTCGTCATCAATGACGTCGCGCACAACGTTCGTTCTTTTGGACAAGGTATAAACCTGTGTGCGCCTCTAGGGGGCAGCATCCGCCCTTCACACATTATTTTATGTGAATATATGAAGATTTGAAAAAAATAATAACACTGTCAAATCAAAAATGACTGAGAATAAAGTAATTTTATGGGAAATTCGAAATTATTTTTTTTTATTTTAAAAATTCAATCTCACAATATTACAACTTTATTTTGTTTTATTGACTTTTAAAAAAGATAATATATTTATTTAATTTAATAAGATAATTTTGTAATATTAATGCTAATATTAGGATTAGAATATCTAATTTTTTTGCGCAAATTTTTTTTGACGCAAATTTTTTTTTCTTCATTTTGTAGTACTACAACATTTGTCTAGTATTATTGACTAAATTCTCATACTATGATTTTTTTTCCTTTGTAATATTACCATCTTATTTTTGTATTATTACCTTTTTCTTGCAATATTAATACCTTATTCTCATTACTGTGGATTTTTTCTTGTAATATTTGCAAGTTTTTCCTCACAATATGACAACTTTATGGTGTAATATTACTACTTTCTTCATTACGAGGATTTTTCCTTGTAATATTAAGACTTTAAAAAAATAAATTAAGAAATTAAAAACTAATTTAGTTAAGATTTTTGGAGATTTTTTGCGCAAATTCTGATTTTTTTCTTGTAATGTCACACCTTTATTTTGTAATATTACAACCTTTTTTTGTATTATTGACTTTTCCTTGTATTATTCCTGCAATACTACAACTTGCTTCTTGAATATTCTCTTAAATATATATATTTCTTAATTCTAAAGTGCTGTATTGTGCGATAACCAGGTCCGTCTCACGAGCACGTGTCCGGCATGGACGACGTGAAATACGCGGTCAGACTCCTTCACGCGGCTCTGGCTCTTCCTCAGCGACAGCACAGCAAACACTCGGAGCTGCTGATGCAGCAGGAGAAGCTGAAGGAGCAGCTGAAGCCTCTGGAGACGGTAAAACACGTCACACAACAACACGCCAATCACCTGCGAGGACACGGAGAGTTCGGTCAGTAAGGGACCGGATCAAAAAGCAACAGTTCAGTAGGGGTCGACAAAATTATGTTCAAATGATATCAGGATATACCATTATGAATAAAAGTGTTTTGGTGTGGAACTTTATATTCATATACAGTATATAGTGTGTATATCAATAAAATGTCAAAATTAATAATACAAGAAAAATTTCAAATTTTACGAAAAAATAAGGGGACGAGAAAAAATTTGCGCAACAAATCTGATATTACAAGAAACAAAATTGTTGTACGAGAATAAAGTGTTAATATTACAAGAAAGAAGCGTTAACGAGAATAAAGTCATTAATACAAGAAAAATGCCAAATTTTCCAAAATATTTCCAAAACAAATTTTCCAATTTTTTTTCTTTAGTCTTAATTGAAAAAATAAATGTGATTAAATACTCGAAAAAAAAATCATTTTTTTTTTGCGCAAAAAGTATTAGTATTACTTAATATTATCAAGTTTTCCAAAAATAAATTTGTGATATTAGTAGAAAGAAATCATAATTTGCACAAAAAAACATATACATATACATAAACATATATAGTAAATGACTGTATTTATGTGTGTGTGTTTATAGGTGAAAGTCCAGATGGCGAAGGACGCCCACTCAAAAGCGTCCATGTTGGGGTGGGCGGGGCTTGCCTACCTGTCACTGCAGGGCGGCTTCCTGGGTTATCTCACCTGGTAATGCACTTCTTCTACTTTACCCTCATCTTAACAAAAATGTTGTAACCTTTAATCTTAAAACCTAAACCTAATATCAGGTCTTAATCCCTATGGGTGACATGTTCTTGTTGGTCCTCACAAAGACACACAGACAAGAACACACACACACACATCGAAGACGCCATACACACGAATATGTCGGAGTTATTTGGCCATCATGAAGAAAGAAAAAAAATAAAATGAACCATAAATTAAAATATTTTTTTTAATGTAATGCCACCCACAGGCCTGGCATAGGTACTACACTACTAACGGGAAACGTTTTGAAAAATGTCAGATTTTCTGTGTGTCAGGTATGTGTTTGAGTGGGACACCATGGAGCCAGTCACCTACTTCATCACCTACACCACCAGCATGATCTTCTTCGCCTACTACATGCTCACACGACAGGTAAACAACCCTGTTCCTGTCTTTGTTTGTTTGTTTATGACACGTTTATGTGACTCTCTCTCACCGTGTGTGTGTGTGTGTGTGTAGGATTTCACCTGTCCGGACGTACGCGATCGCCAGTTCCTTCACTTCTTTTACCGTAAAGCGTCTGATCGGAAGTTTGACGTCGACAAATACAACGAGCTCAGAAACAAACTGGCACAGGTGACACACACACACACACACACATTCTTGTACTTGCTGCATACTGAGGACCGGGCGAATGTGCTGACAAAGCGAGGACCAGCATTTCCACTATATAAATCAACACAATTATAAATATCTAATCCTTGAATGACATCTATTAAGAACTAATGGGTGCAGTACCATAAAATGTCTGCAGGTGGAGCCCCAGAGCTAAAAAGTGTGTGAAACACCAGGGCTGGAAAAACAGGTTTTTGTACCAAATTGAGGACTGATCTGTTAAAAACAGAGTATAGCACGTTTACAACTTAAGGAACTTATATACATATAAATATATATATATATATATACATACATATATGTGTACATACATATATAATAAGGATATATTTATATAGTGTATGTTGTATCCTTTATTTAGGTCCCATTGAGACACAAGGTCTCTTCTTGGTCATTATATACATGTATATATGTATATAATGTATACATATATACATACAATATATATTTTATATGTACGTATGTACACATACACACATACATATGAATTATGTATATATAATAGTGGTCATTTAAGTAGTACAACTACGTTGGTTCAACATCATGCGTGAATATGAATGTAGTTAGCTTAGCATTAGCCTCACAGGCATAGTCAACTCTTGTTTATATAAAAACAGAAATAACTGGAGATGAAATATATACATTAAAAATGTGTGTGTGTGTGTGTGTGTGTGTAGGTGGACGACGACCTGCAGAAGTTGAGAAGTGCCATCCGTCTGCAGCAGCCGGTCATCAAGGTTCAAAATGTTTCCTGAGAGTATTTTTTTGTAAAAGTTATCCTTTTGTGTTTTGTTTAAAAAATAAATTAAAAATACATTTTAAAAAGTATTTTTTATTTTTATTTTTTTTCATTTTTTATAAACGGTTTGTGAAAAGTTTTTGTCAGGATGATGTTACACTTTAGATCGTAAAAACCAATTCAAACACTGTATATCATAGTAAATATAAAGTTATGTCAAGACAAAATAAATACATAAATGTGTAAAAAAAAAAATGGAATTTGATGCAGGCGGCTAAGGGCAGCCGGTGTTAGCAGGGCGACCAAAGCCTGTACTAGGAGCTTGGTAGCCCGTTGGGTTTGGTACGGCACGATTTTTCTTATTCCGAATAGCCCAAAGCGACGTCACCGGGGCGACGGAGGCAACGTGATCCGTGAACGTCAACTGGTCGTCAATCATGACACCCAAGATTCTCGCCATCTTGGAAGGAGCCAGAGATCGCTAGGTATGTGCTAGCACTAGATATGTGTCCCAGTTGGAAAGAATACTGAGCACAACAGCACAACGCTTGGATGACTTGCATGAATGTGACGTCGATCGGGGTCCATCAGGATCAAGATTGCCTCTTGGACGTTAGCGCTCTAGCTTGACTTTGTAGCGCAGGACCAGGTAAGTCGTCACTCTGAGGATCAGGAAGAAAATCCCCAGCACTATGAAATCCACGTACAGCTTGGCGTCCTCCATGTCCAGCAGCTGCAGGACCTCTTCCGGCCTTTGGAAGATACACACCGGGTCCGGACACTGCAGCTCGGTGCGGTTCATACCGTAGATCGACAGGACCACCCCTTCGAAGCCGTACCTGATGTAGGACACGTAGGAGGTCCACTGCAGGTATATGGGAATGGTGTCAAAGTTGACAAAGAAGCCGGAGAAGAGGAGCATCGGTATCGCCGTCACTGGACCCAAAAACGTCGCCACCTGCAGAGACGTGGACACGGCGCCTATGAGGAGACCGACAGACTGAGCCACCACGACTATGGCCGTGGACAAGGCCAAGAACAGTAGGTAGCGAACAGCTTCCGGTGGCTGCTCAGTCATCCAGTACACGATACTGCAGTACATGACCGGACAAATCACCTGGAACGGTATGTCAGCCATAGTTTTGGCCAAGTAATAGGCCTTCAGACTGTACCAGTAGTTCAGATGTTCCCTGACGAGCACTGGCATCTCCATAGGGAAGGTGAGGACGGTGGGCATCATGGCGGCAAACATGAGGAAGAGCATGGAGAAGAAGAGGAAGCCAGCGTTGGTGAAGACCTTCTTGGCATCGTTTCCAATTTTCAGATACAGCAAGCCAATAAGTGCTCCGATAATAAGATGGGACATGATCCGAAAGTGGGTCAGAACCATGTCCCTGCACGTTGTCACCAAGTTCCTCTTTAAGAGGATCCAGAACTGCGTCAACGTGTTGGTGGCGAACGTACGATTCTCCGGGTTCCTTTTGTCGCTGCGGTGCTGAGAGTTGGGCGAACGGTCTCTTCTGGAGATCTCGTTTCCTTTGCCGTCCCTGGAGCACAGTCCGCCCTTGACCGCCTCGAAGAGGATCGGATTCATGTCGCCGTACTCGCCGGACACCACCTCGATGATGAAGTCGGCCGGGTTGTGATACTTCGGGCAGTCCAGGCCCACGTTCCTCAGAAAGGGGATGAGGTAAGGGACCGTGCCCGTGTACACGCACTGACCCTGGCTCAGGATGTACAGCTTGTCGAACATCTCGAAGAGCTTGGCACTGGGCTGGTGGATGGTGCAGATGATCGTCCGTCCGCCCTTCGCCAGAGACTTCATAAGAGACACCACGTGGTAGCTGGACATGCTGTCCAGACCGCTGGTGGGCTCGTCAAAGAACATGACCGGCGGGTTGTTGACCAGCTCCTGGGCGATGGCGAGCCTTTTGCGCTGACCTCCGGAGAGACAGTTGGTGCGCGTCTGAGCGCACTCCTCGAGATTCAGCGCCATCAGGATCTCTTTCACCAGCGCCTTTTTGACCTTTACGCTCTCGTTCAGCTTCAGGTTGGCCGACGCCATCATGATCTCCTTCGTCGTGAGGTGCGCCACCAACATGTCGTCCTGCATGATGTAGCAGGACATTTTCCTGAAGGTCTGCTTGTCGCGCGGGTGTCCGTTCACGAGGATCTGACCCTTCATGCCCGTCTGCCTGTATCCCGCCAAAATATTCATCAGACTGGATTTCCCGGCTCCAGAGGGCCCCAAGATGCCGTTCAGCTCCCTGCTTCGGAATTTTCCCGACAGACACTTGAGGAGGGTTTTTTGACGTCTCTTCCTCCACCAGGGGCCCTCGTGGACGGTGTAGGAAAGGTCGTTGAACTCCAGTTCCACAGCAGAGCGACGTGGGAGGTGGGAGAAGCGGTGGACCTCAGTCATGGGGTTTTTCAATTTTTTGGTGTGTTTGAGCTCTGGTCCCCCCCCCTTTGGCGTCCCAAAGGTGGTCATTTCCATTTGGATTTGGAGGGAGTCCGACCCCTCTGGCTGCTCGGTCACACTCATACTCAAAGGCCTGCAAAGGAGGACACACACAAGTTCTTAGTTAGACTTTGATCAGTCGACATTTCAACATTTGAACATTTACAATGATGGCACTTTTCCATTCCACAGTTCCAGCACAGCTCTGCGTTTTTTTAATTTCCCATCAGTGATATTATCTGGTCCCAAATTCTACTTATAGTCCAAAAATCTACTTATAGTCCTAAATTCTACTTATACTTCAAAAATCTACTTATAGTCCCAAAATCTACTTATAGTCGCAACATCTACTTATAGTCCCAAATTCTACTTATAGTCCCAAAATCTACTTATAGTCCTAAATTCTACTTATACTTCAAAAATCAACTTAAAGTCCTAAATTCTACTTATACTTCAAAAATGTACTTATAGTCCCAAAATCTACTTAAAGTCCCAAATTCTACTTATACTTCAAAAATCTACTTATAGCTCCAAAATCTACTTATAGTCCCAAATTCTACTTATAGTCCCAAAATCTACTTATAGTCTCAACATCTACTTTAAGTACCAAATTCTACTTATAGTCCCAACATCTACTTAAAGTCCCAAATTCTACTTATAGCTCCAAATTCTACTTATAGCTCCAAAATCTATTTATAGTCCCAAAATCTATTTATAATCCCAAATTCAACGTATATTTCCAAAATCTATTTATAGTTCAAAAATCTACAATCTACTAATCCCAAATTCAGAGTTAGAGCTGTATAACGGAAACGTGAGTCTTTTGCCTTTGTAGGCAACGGTGACATCTAGTGGTGATACTTCCTTCTTCAGTTAACTACGGTGGCCTTGACTTACCAGAAAGGATATAAATAACTCTTCTTTTTTCAAATCATTTCCGAGAGGTGTAATGCTGAGTTCTTTATCAGTCTGAAATCCCTCAAACCTCTTCTTCTTCTTCTTCTTGTACAGATTCTTAGGTCCAGTCCAGTTCCAGCTAACGTACTAAAGACCTCTTCTCTTCCCTAACAACTGGCAGACATAGTGACAGGTGTCACGCTGTTCTCCACACTTCTCAACCACTCTTACCTTTAAGGCTGATGAAAGACATTCTTCCTTTCAAGTTCCTCCAAAGCGTAGAATGCACACTCCAGCGGCTAATATTCGTCTATTCAATCAATCAAACTTTATTTATTATACGGCACATTTCATACAAGTCAAAGTGCTTCGCAAGAATAAAAACACAATATTTCAAACTTCTTTCACCAATTTAGTGATTGATCTTTCTAAAAAACAACAAAAAAAAAAAAACGCTCGATCTACCGACGCCTGATCCGGTCCGTATTTTGGTGACAACATCAGGAGTTGAACCTGGTCACTGCTGCCCAACCCGTGTGACCCCTGATCCAGTCAAAGAAATAAGCCACCTGTCAGAAATAAAAGAATAAAACAGAATTAATATACACTTGTACATATACATATATATATATATGTATATATATATATATATATATATTTATATTTATATTTATATATGTATGTAATTAATCTATACTTATATTGCATCTAGACATAGTTATATTTCTCTTTAATTAGTGTATACATATATAGTTTTATAAATACTGTTTACAGATATGCTTATATATTTTATGTGTATATTAGTACCCTTTATTACAAATACTATTACATATACCATTATAAATTTGAAAAAAATATTTTTTACAAAAAATATTTTTTGTATATACACCAGAAATATACATATATATGTTTGTGCAATTGTGTGATATATGTGTATACCTTATACATATTATATGTATATATAATATATAGATATATTATATAAAAATATATACAAGTATTTTTCCTTTTTTATAGTGTATACATATACAGTAATATAGATACATTTTGGCACAGATGTATAAATACTGTATATAGATAATATTTCTTTTTATACAGTATACATATACCATAATAAATTTGGCATACTTAAAAAAAACATTTTTTTGTATATACACCAGAAATATACATATATATGTTTGTGCAATTGTGTGATATATATACCTTATACATGTATATATAATATATATATATATTATATAAAAATATATACAAGTATTTTTCCTTTTTTATAGTGTATACATATACAGTAATATAAATACATTTTGGCACAGATGTATAAATACTGTATATAGATAATATTTCTTTTTATACAGTATACATATACCATAATAAATTTGGCATACTTAAAAAATATATTTGTTTGTATATACACCAGAAATATACATATATATGTTCGTGCAATTGTGTAATATATATACCTTATACATGTATATATATAATATATATATATTATATAAAAATATATACAAGTATTTTTCCTTTTTTATAGTGTAAACATATACAGTAATATAAGTACTTTTTGGCACAGATGTATAAATACTGTATATAGATAATATTTCTTCTTTTTATACAGTATACATATTCAATTGTATAAATACTGTATATACAGTAGATTTTATTTGTATATCGGTATACTTTGCAAACATACGTAGTAACAGACGTACACACACGTTTCTCTTTACATATATATACACGATGTTTTTAGTTACCTGCGTATAAACTCCCGGTGAGCCCGCCTGACCACATTCGTCTCCCCAGCTGACGATGCCCCACAGGTAGGACACGCCATGTTCGTCCTCACAGACCAGCGGACCGCCGCTGTCCCCCTGACACGAGTCCACGCTCCCGTCCAGATCACCTGCAGTCGCACGTTACGCGGTTTTACGTTAAACGTCTATAAACGCAGCGTTCTGTGAGAATCGCTTCCACACTCACCCGCACACATCATTCCCGGTTTAAAGCGATCTTTGTAGAATCTCTGACAGTCGCCGATGATGGAGACGTTCGCCCAGAGCAGCACCTGAGCGGCTCGGCCGCCTGAACACAAGACGTCAAGTTGTTAAGTTACTCGAAAAAAAATTTTTTTTAATTAATATTTGGGAAAAAGTTTTGGTTTGATGTTTCTCTCCGTATTTGAACTTTTTACAAAAAAAAAAAACGTACATTTTTTTGTACTAGTATGACGAAATTTTTTTAACCATATGTTGTAGTAACAAAAATATGGTACCATGTTCACAAATGTTTTTACTAATATAACAAGAAATTACTATAATTAGGGAATTTTACGATAAAATTTTTTTTTTTTTAAACCAATATAAGAAATAACTTGCATTTTCAAAAATGCTGTTCTTACAAAAACATGTAACTATGTTTAAAAAAATGTAACAATTATTTCCATTTTTGATCCAAAAATATTTTTTGTTACAGAAATATACTATAATTAAGGGATTATTACTACTAAACACGCAAAAATACGACTTATATGAACAAAACAATAACAAATGTAAAAAATAACCCTAACCCTATGTGTACGATGTTAATTTGTTTACTAATATTATAAGAAATGACTTGCATTTCAAATAAAATATATGTTACAAAACACGATCAAAGACATTTAAAAAGAAAACATATATATAATTAAAAAATGATAACTACAAATCAATATTGTCGTTAAAAAAAACTGTTAGTATGTTAACACAAGCATCAAAAAATTACATTTATACTATATTAATTATTATATTAATAAATAATTATATTATAATATTATATGTTGATAGAAAGCCCGATCAAAAAAATGCACCAAATTTTCCCTTTTTTTACAAATACATTTGTCACAAAAATATGCTATAATTAAAAAATTATACCTACAAATCAAATGTTAGTAGATTAACACAAGCATCAAAAATTTACATTTATACTTTATTAATTATTATATTAATAATTCATTATATTAAAATATTATAAGATGGTATATGTTGTGTATGTAAAAAAATGCACCAAATTTTCACCTTTTTGTAAAAAAAAAAATATAATTTTTTTTTTGCTATAAATAAAAAATTATAACTATAATTCAGAATTTTTTTTTTTTAGTATGTTGACACAAACGTGACTTTTTTTACAAACAGTTTCTTGTGAATAAAGTATCATTGTTATTGTGGTAAATGTACGTACTGGCAGTGCGTCCCCACCCCGAGATGCTGCAGGTGTGGTTGGGCTGGAAAAGCTGCACGGACCAGGGAACGCAGACGGCGCTGATGGCCGGGTTCTCCGTGAAGCAGTAATCCTTGAAAGGAAGGTTCTTCATCTTCACCAGCGCGATGTCGTTCTCGTAGGTGCTAGGGTTGTATCTGCGTTTCAAAAAAAGTATTATTTTTTTTGCTCACTTTGCTAGCGTCGAATCTGTGGACGAAGAAACGCGACAAAAAAGGGTCGTACTTTGGGTGGATGATGATGTTCTCGACGGGAACGATGTCCGTCGTGTCTTGAACCCCGAACTTTTTCCAGAGAGAAAACTTGATCTTGAACACAAGCGGCTTTGGTCTGCAACAGAGGAGAGAGGGAAGCTAATGCTAGCTCGTCAAACTTATTAAACAATGGCGCCAAATCTGTCGTGAATCTGCCGTGAATCTGATCTGAAACTCGTTAAAAACGTCGCAGAAAAATATGTTTCAGACGTTAGCAAAAATATACTCAACAAATGTATATAAACAAATGCACTTGCCGACACGAACGTTAATCGCGTAAATCGAGAATCGGTCAAATGTCGGGGAACAGCTACCGCTAATATCTTTCGTCGTACCTGACGCAGTGCGCGGCCGTGATTACCCAGCAGCCCCCGATGTACGCTCCTCCACAGTCGATCTTCCGATATTCCTGAATAGCAACCTGCCACTGGATCTGAGTCTGCACGCACACACACACACACACATGAACGTCACTTACAAATTACGCTAAAATATTAGCTCCTTTGATTTCCGCTCAAATGTCGTAAAGGCGGAGCTTTGAAGGTAACTTTCGTGATTTAAAAACCCCGTTAAGTTGCCAAACAACACAAATTGGTGTTTAGGGGGCGGAGCTTATATCGATCGAAGACGTCGGCATTGACTTTTGGTAGTTGTGTTAAGCCCCGCCCCCTACACTAGAGGATAACTGGCCAGATTTCGGCCCCCGATCTGGCCCTTTCTGACAATTTTTTTTTACTATAAGAAGAAATGACTCGCAGTATACATTTTTATATTATATATAGCTACAAAAAAGTAACTTTTTCAAAACAATTTTTAAGAAAGTAATTTTGTGATACAAAATATTATACCATGATTAAGAAATGCTAACTACAAAACAATAGTGTAGTTAGCATTTTGTTTTTTACGATGTCAACAAAATGTGACTTATGTGATCAAAACAACTGGCAACATTTGTTCCAATTTAAAAAAAAAAATACATTATACACGTTTTTATTTATTTATTTTAACTATATGTTGTATACATTTTTTTGTTTTTGGGCATTTTTTCGCTAAATTTGTGTCGACTTAAAAACCACACATTTGAACCACGGCCATCACGTTTGTGAGCGACTGACCGGTTTCGCCGGGAGACCTCCCACCACCCGCTTCACTCGGCCGCCTGACACTCGCTCCTCCACGTTGTCCTCGTCCACCGTGGTGGCGTTAGGAATCCCACACTGTATCCTGGACTCCATCCGAACCCTGTCCATTCTGACTTCTACACACACACAGACAGACACACACACACACACACACAGACACACACACACACACATCAATCACTGTTGTGGTTCAGATTTAAGTCGGGGTGGTGGTGGCTGGATTATGACGTACCTTCTCTCGGCGAGATGTATTCTGAAAATAACAATAAAAATAAAGAAATATGAATGTCATGATTACATCATCATCATCATCATCATCATCATCATCATCATACCTGGCGTCGTGAGTCGTCTCAGTTGTGTCCCTCCTTCAGTGGAAAAACAGAAACGCTGGTTATAACGGAACAGAAAACGTCATGTTTTCTTCTCCCACAGCAAACCCCATAGAGAAAATCACTGATTTTAGCTCATAGGGACACAGGAGCTGCTGGTCTACTGCTGCCTCGTGTGGTCACTTTGTGTCACTGAGGTCAATCTGAATGAAGGGTTTTAAATGCCGAATTGACAAAATAAGACATTCGAACTTAGTGACGGAGGCGGCAGTGGATCGACGGCTCCTGTGTGCTGTGAGGTTAAAATCATTGGTTTTCTCTATGGGGTTTGGTGTGGCAAACGTGTAATGTCTACTATAATCTCACCGTTTTTCTTCCGATCGTGTTTGACCAATTCGTCCTCGCCGTCCAGACAGTCCACCTGTCCGTCACGGAGCGCGTCGCTGTGGACACACGCACCCGTCTTGCAGCGGAACGCTCCATTCCTGCAACCTGACGCACACATTTACCGTAAGTGATTCACACACATTGCGCGTTAGCGCACGTTCGAGTGCGTGCGTGTGTTTACTTTTGCAGCACATTTCGTCGCTGCGGTCGCCGCAGTCGTCCACGCCGTCACACGTCCTGTTCGCCGCCACATGTTTGCCGTTAGCGCAGGTGAAGCCACAGTCTGACTCTGAAACACAACAACAAAGGGGCGGAGTCTCGCGTCGTCATGGCTACGCAACACGCGATAAACAAACGGAACAGAAACCGAAGTCGACGGACTCTCACCTGGACGCGCCTGCGACGAGTCGTAACAAGTCACCGCGGCGACCATTTGGCCGACCGTGTCCTTGTTGGAGATCTCACACTCGGCCAGGGAATACTCGTAACCGTGGCAACGGAAGCTAACGCAGCTGCCGGGCAACGGCTCGTTGCGATCTTTGGTTGCCAGGGAAGCGAACAAGACTTGATCAGCTGTTGCGGCGCCGCTGGACAAAACAAGGACAACAATTGTTATTAGCATGTTGTGCGACCATTAACGGCGACTCGTCAACTTAAACGTCACATCAAGCGTCGCCGTTGACGTTTAGCTCGCGTTATAAGACTTTCCGAACTTTAACGCAAGCCTCGGCCAATCACGTCATAATTACTACTAGCTAGTGCTAACAAGCTAGCTAGAACACAACATACCCCAAACACGAAATTTCACGTTAGCATCACTTTAGCGACATTAACTCTTCTCGCTATGTAGTTAGCCATAGCACACGCAGCTTTGCTAACCTCCGAACCTGCCGTACGTACGTTTACGAGTATTCGTAAACACATTCAAACAAACACAACACAATCAAATAGAAATATATGATCATAACATATATATTTATTTTCAAATTCCTAAATTCCAAATTCCTAAAATGCGTCAGAAAGGTCGTCCTGCGTAAACATCTCTGCCAAAGCAAATCGGCTGTGGCGCCCCCTACAGTCAAAAGAAAAAACAAAAAAAAATTGAATAAAAAATTTGCTCACAGTTCATTTCCGTGCTCTTTACAGACGACGTTAGCGGCCGCCGTGTCCCACGTCTGCGCACAAACCAGAACGTCCTCGCCTCCCTGCGAACTCTTCGCGTCGGGGACGAAGACTCTGACCAATCCCGTGCCTGCGTCGATCGCACTCCTGAACTTTGGAGCGTTGTCTGCGCAAAGAGAGATCGCGTAACATTACGTCAAAACAACCGAGATATCGTAAATATCGTAAAATACTAACGCCAAAGGTGCTAAAACACATATTGACCTATGCAGTTTTCACTAAAGTGTGACATGATCGGTCTCTTCAGCCGACAGGACAGCGCCATCACCTGGAATTACAAAAAAAAAAAAAAAACAATTACAAAAACACAAAAATTGACAGCGGATATCAAATTTTCGTTCGTACGAGTTTGGACCTGACAGAACGAGCGATAGCTTCTGTTGTCGTGTCCACAAACTGGAGCCACGCCTTCGATGGAGCACATGTAGGGAAGTTTACAGGAGCACTCTCCTTCGAGGCAACGAAGCCACGGGGGACAAAACACCCGGTCACATGACGCGCGAGTCCTCGTGCAGGCAGGGGGCGACAGTGAGCTACGGAAACCGTACAAAACAACAACAAAGGAAGGTCAAAGACAACGTCAAGAATAACGCAGGTTATATCGGGACGAAGCAGACGACGACAACTTACTTCTCGTCCACGCACTCACGTGGACCCGGAGACTTCAGCGTTGTGTGGGCGGGGCTGGTGACTTCTGGGGGCGGGGCCGAGGTTGGGGGCGATGTCGGCGGCGGCGTAATCGGGATCTGTATTTTTTGTGGTTTCTGCGGTTTCTGCTCAAGCGTTGGCGGGTTGTCGTAATCCGATCTGTCCCACTGAAACAGCAGTTACCGATAAATCCTGTTAGGGTTAACTTTTTTTTTCTTTATCGTAAAGAGCTGAGCGGATGTGAATTTTGCAAATGAACAAAATCACCCGATTAGCAAACGTGAATTATATTTTGTGTGGAACATTTGCGAACAAATAGCTAATGCTAACATTAGCGTAATCATACTTGTTAGCTTTAATTCGGCTAACGTGGACAGATACAGTTAAACGTTACAAACAGTTTGGCGTGAGCTTTAGCTAACGTTGATTTCTGCCATTTTAGTGATATTTCATTTTATAATTTTCTTCTTATTAGCATTACTGTGCTAAGTTATTCTCTGTTTATTTGTTTTTTTTTTTCCAAAACCTTAGTTTTTTTACCTCAACTATTTAATTTGCTTCATTTTACTCACCAATATTAACGCAGACTCATCAACTTCAACGTAAAATCAAGTGTCGGGCGTTAGCTTGCAATTACGTCACACTTAAAAGCTAGTGCTAGCTAGCACTAGACATCCCAAACAGATGATGTGTGTTTTTCGAGGCTTTTCATGTGAGCATCACTTTAGCGACATTAGCACCTTTTGCTATGTAGTTAGCATAACACACAGCTTTGCTAACCTCAAAACGTATGTAACGTTTACGTGTATTTCTGCCGAACTGTGTTTATTTAGCGACAAACAAACAACACAAACAAAGAAACAAAGGTTTTACTCACGGCTTCAGAGTGAACGACGAGAAGAATAACAAGAGAAACTCCGACCGATCTCATGTTTCCTTCAGTCCGGCTTCTTCTTTTTAAACGGAAATATTTAAAAACATTTAAAACATATATTTTTTTATAAATTGACAGCTGCAGCTACAGACAGACGAGCTGTCCTTCTGTGATGGGAGGAGTCTAACTGACCACCTGATATGTCCTCCGTCCTGTGATGTCATCAATCAATACGTCAATCATTAGCTTGGTCTCGTCAGTGACAAATATACCAGGAAATGACTGATTTCATTAAAAACACACACACACACACACGCAGGGTTCATGTGGGCGTCTCTGTGGTCAGGACCGAAGGTCGTGGTCAGAAAAATTCACTCAATTTCCACAGTTTTCACCGTAAAAAACATATATTTTTTATTTATATTTATATTTTTTTTAAATATTCAGGGTTTTTCTGTCCACTGCAGGTCCTGATAAATCAATGTCTCAGTGTCCCGGTTAACCGGGGACGTTTGTCGATTTCACTCAAATTTTTTTTGGACTCTTCCGGTCACATTTAAGAGCAATGCATTCTGGGAAAGAGCTGCGTGAACCTCGGACGGGCGCGTTAATGATCGACTCTGTATCAATAAAAGACGATTTCAGAATCAATATGTGCTCAACACTCGTCCCCTGATGATGGGAAAACCAGGAGAAAAACTGATAACAGGCACTTCATGAAAGACTCGGCTCATAAAGTTTACGTCAGTTGTCTACGATATCTTTAAGAACATATTCACGTCTTTATCCGACTGCATTCTTTCTTTAAAGTCACGTAAAACAACGCAAGCAGAAAAGCAGAACAACGAGAGTCAAAGATGAAGTCGATTCATTTATTTGGTTTTCGTATCATCACCAGAGAGACTTCAGATCAACATCACATCAATAATAAATGAGACTTAAATATAAGCAAAGATCATATTGAACTAAAAAAACAAACATTTTTTTAGGAAACATGCGAAGAAAAATCACAACAAAACATTTTTTTTTTCGTCGGAATCGTACAAAGTTTCGCCTCCGATCGAACCACCCGAGTGTTATCGTTGTATGTATTGTCAACAGTGTTAGCCGCAACTAAGCTAGCTGGAGGTGAACGTGGCAATGGAAGATCGGAGTCTTATGGCTTTTGAAGTGAAACTGAACTGTGTTTCAAAATATCAGAGGTGCCGTAAGCGGTTAGCTTGTTTGTTCTCTCATTAAACTTTTATCAAAGGATCAAAATGTTATATAATTTCAGCTAAAATAACAGTTAATATGTTATATGCTAACACTGAGCTAAACTAAAGTGATTTTGTTAGCAACTGAAAACAACATTTATTAAATCTATTTTTGTTATTTAATTTAAGTAAACAAATTTTGTTTTGGGTTAGCTAAGAAAGAAAATAGCATTTAGTAGTTAGCTTTGACATTCTAAAAATGGGTTTCATTTTGTCAGCAACTTAATATCTTTTAAATTATGGGTAATAATAGTAAACTATTATTAATTATGATATTTCAGTGGCTGGACACCTCTATTAAATTATAGATATAATTCAATATATTATGTTAGCATTAGCTCAGAAAAAAATCCAAAACAGCTTCTTGATTTACATAAAATTTCATCAACAACAAAAAAGCATCCAGGTTTTTAGCAGCCTAACATTTTTGTTAGCATTTTAGCTTTAGCATGTATTTTTGGTTGGTTGTCAAAAATGAAAACACTTTAGGTGTTTGATTAAAATGGGTTAGCTTGTTTGGGTATTTCAGAATAAAGAACATTGGAAATTGCTTGTCTTTTTGTATTACAATCTTTCTTTTTAAAGGTAGATGTGACATTCTTTAAAATCTAAAAAAAGTGATATAGTTTATATAATAGTTTTTCAAATGTTGAGGAGTACCTCAATATTTATGTTTTTTCCATATTTTCCAAAAAACTGAAAAGGAATTTAAGTCCATATAAGTGGAATGTCTCGCATTACACATACATTTTACTGTGGAACATTCAGATTGCGGATTTTAAAAATGTGTATATGCGATTTACGGAAGAAAATAACAATCCAAAATTAGTATTTTTTCCATATTTCGTGCTCATTTGAAAACTCGAGTCGAGGAAACGAACATTTAATGACTCGCTGACAAACATCAACATTAAAAAAAAAAAAAAAGTATATTTTTCCTTCTGTGATACAAACAACGTACAGTAACATGCAAAGAAAATACAACAGAAAAAATATATTTATTTATAGCTGCAAGAGAAACTTTTTTTTTTTTACGGACGACCTCCAGGATTTTGGTGATAAGTTAGTTAATTTAGAACATATATATATATACACAGAGTATGCTAGGTGTTTTATTGTGAAGGGTCAGCCTGGAGTGGATTTATTAATATTATCTAATTAGCACCCAAGCACAAATGCTAGGCGCCAAAATGGCTCCGTGTTCGTTAGGGCTCTGTCGTCGTGTATAATTTGGTATTTTTTGTTGTATAAAGTTTGGAATTTCCAAAATTTTCCCAATTCCCCGTCTATATTGATGTGTCCATGTTGTAAACCCGAGTTCACCAGTCCGATATGAAGGCGCCATTTTGTGAGGCACAACCCATTAGCCTTAGTTAAAGCGTTATTGCACATGGGGTAAAGGGTAGGGTTAGGAGACTCGAAGTCCGATTCTCAATCTCTTTTAGTGCACTGTGGGCGTGGCTAGTAACCCTTTAACACCGAGCGTATTGCCAACGACGCGTTTTTTACGCAAGCGCATTTTGCGTCAACGTAGTCACGCAGCGGTTTGTGCCCTCGGGAAAAAAAAATCCCAACAGTTACTGAAAGCTGAGAAGTTGCACGTCAAATCCGTCGTGCGGTAATTACGGTAATTTCACTCGCGCCGTTTCAGGAAGCCGGCGAATCGGCGTCTTTGTCGCCCCGAGAGGAGAGCGTGGGAAGAATACGTGAACATAGTTTCCATTTATTCGAAGATCGCGATCGTGACGCCCCCTAATGGAGACACAAGGATTTTATTTCCTAATTTGCGGCCGATCAAACAAATTTTTTTTTTGTTCTGTCGTTGTTTCCTATTATTTCATTAGCTTAAGTTAACAGTTGATTTAGTATCACGGCGCTTATTGCGACGAATCCTTTAGAACAAAAACAAAAACTCCTGAATATCAATCGCATTTGGCGAATTAAACCATTTTGGAAGCGTCCGATTAAAACGCATAGACGTAAATAAAAGAGGAAATTACACTCAAAGGCACAAGATACACGCAAAAATAAACAAACAAAAAAAACACGACACACATAATTTGGTCTTTCAGTTGATACATTCATCACAGGAATAATAAAGGCTGTCGTATTCAAACTCAAACATGTCACACAGGAATCAAATCTGGAAGCAAAGGCGACATTTACTCGCCGCCGCCGTTGTTTTCTGTTGTTCGATATCGTTGTTTTTTAAACTCTTAATTAACTGTGCGATTATTGTGGAGATAACGTTTACAGCACATAAAAAGCTCTATAAATATCTCATCAAAAATAAACAGCAACTTCATTGCAATAAATAACATCAAACTACAAAAACATGCCGGATTAATGGTGCGTTCCATTTGTAGTCGGAAACTCGGAAATTTCCAAGGTCAGGTGGAACAACCCCAGAGTACAGGTTTATTTTTTTATTTGTAAACACGTTATTACAGTTTTTCCTACTTCGACTTTCCGGAACTCCCAGCTCCAACTTCCGATGTAAATGGAACGCAGCATTAGCAGGGAGTGGATCATAGATTGTGCTTGTTTTTTTAAAATAAATAGTCACTACATAAATAGGTGTTCTTCATCAGCATTTCTGCTGCGTATAATTCATTAGACATTGTTAAGTCTTCCTTCGCTCGTTGGTCTGTGTACGAACAGTGACGTTTAAACACATGCGCGACTATTTCTCAGAGGCGGAGCTGCTGCATGTCGATCAACAACCACGTTCCTTTGAGCAGAAAATCGTTATATCAAAGTTAACCCCCAACGCTCGGCCGTGCTAATGTAGTTACGCAGTATTGATGCTAGTCGGCGTATAGCAGTTATTGTAGTTATGCTAGTAGAAGTTGACGTATGCAAAATAGCATTTTTTTTGTAGTGCTAGTAAGCGCTAACAACTGGTTATGTGGTTATGCCACTAATAGTTGTAATAAACTAATATATATGTGCTAGTAGCTGTACTTGGAGTTATGTTTCTACCAGTGGTAGCAGTTAGTAAGCTAATTTTGCAGTGGTTATTCCGGTAGGAGTTAATGTAGATATGCTAGCAGTTAACATAAACTATTAAGAGCTAATATATTTAGAGTACTGTAGCAGTTAGTAAAGTTATAAGAGCTAATAGCTAATGGTGAAGTTATGCTAGCAGGTTGTAAGTAGCAATGTTTGTGGTGGTTATGTCGGTGACAGTTAATGCAAACTATTGAGAGCTAATGTTAGTAGCAGTTCTTGTCGTAATGATGCGCTAGTAAGAGCTAATACCTAGGCTACAGCAGGACGTGCAGCGATGCTAGCAGCAACACAGATCAAACTTGTTGTCTTCCGACCGAATTTACGTGACATTTTGGGAATTTCCTGTGGTTGTTCGCAAGCCGAGTGAGATTTTTTCGCGATGAATGCGAACATTGTCATTAAACAACTCTGCCTGCGAGAAATAACGGAAGTACAGCTTTGTTTTCGCGGACACGGACGCGATAACGGAGTCATTTACAGCACTTCTTCTTTTATATTGCTGATAAATGTGTGCATTTACAGCCATTCGTGTGTGTGTGTGTGTGTGTGTGTTGTCAGTGTGCATATATTGCCATGTCTGGAGTGTGTTTGTGTGTGTTTGTATAAGCCACAGTTGGTGAGAAGGCTGTGTTTTGTGTGTGTGCACATGTGGCCTGATGATGATGCATAATTATCTCATCGAGAAGAAAAAAAAAAGGCAAAGTAAACGAAAAGATAGAGTTCATATCGTGCGTTTTAAACCGTCATAACAAAATAAATACACAGACAATAAGATTATAAATAAGATAAAGCTCGTGAAGGAAAAAAAAAAAATCAAAGTAGCGAAGAGAAAAAATCCCGACACACCTTTTCGTGTTCTTGTTGAAGAGGCGACGACGACGACAGCAGACGGTGACGTGAATCCCTGCGTTGGCGTTTTCCAGCCGAGGATCACGGAGTGCCGACGGGCGATCCTCTGAGGCTGTTGAGAGCCGCGTGGATCCTAAAGTGCAGCCGGGACTCCATGGAGTAATCTTTGTAGTTTGTCCTGATGGAGGAAACAACACGTTTAAACATTTAATGTTGAAAAAAAGAGCCCCATCTCTGGGAAATTGTTCTTATTTTTTGCCTAAAGACATTGTTTTGAGTATGTTTTTACTCTTTTACGCACTTTTTGACCAAAATTAGGCAGCTTTCGGTGCCTGATTTTGGACAAAAACAGTAGTCACTGATTGATATGTGTGCAAAATTAATATGTAGAAGTTAATAAAATTGACAGAATTGTATTCAAAAAATTTGACCAATTTTTAGTTTTCTGTTTTTAAGGCACATTTCAGTCTGAAATAAGGCAACATTTACAAGGTAGTTGTAATAGTTCCAGACAACTTAATTTAAATACATTTTCTTTTTTTGATAAATGTAAAAATAATTTCCATTTATTTAATGATATATTGTAATTTAATTTTAGGTAAAAAAAAAGAAAAAAAAAAGACGATATTTTTTTTTTTTTCGTTCGTTTTTAAAGGAACATTACCAGATTTACAATCTCATTTCAAGTGTTTTAGTATTGTAGTAGTATTTGGTTCATTCAAAGTACATAAGATTGATATGAGTGTGCAAAAAACATGACATTCTAATGCAGAAGTTATGAAAGTGAGCTTCACGAAAGTAGAGGAACACTCATTTTAAGTCAAATGTTGACAATTTGTGTCATTTTGCTTGCAGAATTTGCTTATACCACACAGGCAGATATATATACAAATATAAAATATATATTCTTGTAAAAAAACAAGAACATTTGTAAATGTAGAAGAAAACTGATTTGTTTTCCTGTTGTTGACTTACTTGGCGTTTTCGATGAAGGCAGCGGCCTTAGCGAAGTCTCCCTGTTGTTTGTACAACAAACCCAACTCGTACAAAGTGAAGGGAATCAAGTAGTGATCGTATCTGATCCGACTCTCACTGCAAACACACACACACACACACAAGGAATATACGTCACACTTTAGCAGATAGAACACAAGCACCGACTCCATGTGTGTGTGTGTGTGTGTGTGTTTTACCTGGACAGCACCTGTGTGAAGCACAGCTCCGCCTGCAGTAACCTGCCCAGGTGTTTCAGACACAGACCCTTCAACATCTGCACCAGACAACTGTCGTCTGGGTGAAACTCGGACGGGTCTGAATGGGACACGACCGCGGGGTTAGCAAGAGACCAAAACGTGTTTCGTGTGAATAAAAGTGACTTTTTCTCGGATTAGCTCGCGTTTAAACCCACTGGCGTTGTTGCGCAGCTGCTCCTCGGCCGCCTCGATGGTGACCAGCAGAGCCTCGGTGCAATCGCCTCGTTTCCCCACGATGGTGAAACCGTTCCACACGTACATCATTTCCTGTTATAGAGGAAAACATCCCGACTTATTACGTTCAACCCGCGTTTTTGTAACTGTAAAAATGAGGCATTTTTGGCCACAAAGGCACCTTATTTTTTTTAAATAAACTATTAATAATTCAAATAATTAAACTGGCATTTAAGGGGTAAATTGAGTTGATTATGGGATTCCAGCCAAAACAAACAATATAAGGATTTTATTGCAAATTTTGCGCATGTACATTTTTGGCCACAAAGGCGTCCAGAGTGAGTGTCTGGCGCTACATCACAAACAGGGCCGTTTCTAGCTGTTTGGGGGCCCTATGCGAGATACCATTTGAGATCCGATACATGCAAATAAAGACGGGTACTTTTAATTCTCAAAAATATAATAAAATATGAGTCTGAACGTGCAGTTTAGGGGCCCCCTGGTGGCTGTGGGGCCCTATGCAGCTGCATAGTCCGCATATAGCAAGAAATGGCTCTGATCACAAACATACAGCATATACTGTATGTCGTGTATGTATATGTGTGTGTGTGTGTGTGTGTGTGTGTGTACCAGTGCAGGGATGACCAGGGGCACGAGGTTAGCAGCTTTGTAGCGTCGTGACTTCCTCACGGCAAATTTCTCCGTCGGGATGGACTTTCCCGCCAAACGCTGTTTCAGACCCTCCACCTGTCTGCACACACACACACACACACACACACACACACACACACACACACACACACACACACACACAATGATCATCACAGATTCTCTTTACCTACAGAAAACTAAATAAATAAATCAATTCGGTTTTTTAACGTAAATGGTGGAGGCCGACTGACCTGAAGAGCTCGACGATGTCCTCCCCCGTCCTCCTCACTTCGTCCTCTGACATCATACTGAGGATGGCGGCCTTCTGGAAAACATATATGGCCTGGAAGAAGAAAAAAAAACAAATACATTCAAACGGGATTTAAATCCATAAGGCTGCCTTTTCCACTAATAGACACTAGGGGGCAGTGTAGACAGCCACCAACCAATCGCCCCTCAACAAGGTGTATTGTGTAATACATCTAAATCAACTGGCCATAAAATCCTCCTAATATGTCACAGAGACTCAGGAATAATGTTCATATAACAAACTGAACTCACCAACAACAACAGTACAGACAAAATATTTGCATTAAAAAACGTTTTTTTTGCAGACTGCAAATCATGTTTACGTTTTGAAATCATGTTTTTGGCATGTGGCGCCATCTACCGCCGTCTACCAATCATCGCAGTCAGTAGAGTCTCAGCTGCAGAGCAACCACGGGTTGCCAGTTACGATAAAAAAAACGAAACCTAAAAGACCTCGGCATTTTGAATTTGAATTTTTCACACCGACTCAAAGTTCTGCTTTTAAACAGATAGCAGTCAAAGTTGGATTCGAACGCTGACCTTGGACCAGCGGCTCTCCTTGCACAGCAGGTCGGCGTAGCGATACGCCTGCTGCCACTCCTGCTGGTAAGTATGAGCCCACATCAGCTCCCAGTAGCACAGATGGTGGATCTGCTTCCACTCCTGCTGGCTGCTGATGCACTCCTCGTACCTGGACCGAGCCTGAGACACACAACACACAATATGACTGTCTTCAAATTCTATTTTTTACAGTTTTTGGAAATTTGAAGACATTTGGAAAATGATTGAAAAAGTGTTCACATTTTTGAGAATGTGGTAATTTGGTAAAAAAAAAAAAAAATTGTCATATTTTGAGTAATCAATAATTTTTTTTAAACAAGAGGAATGTGGTCAAATGTTGTTGTTTTTTTTTAAATGTAATTTTGTAAAATTTAGATATTTTTATTTTTTTTTATTTTTGCAGCAAGAGGACGTTAAGTAATGTTAATTTCTTGAGGAAATAAAGACATTTCTAGAAGGTAAGGAAATACGGTGATTTGGTCAAATTTTGTGAAAATAAAGGCATATTTGGAATATGAGGACATTAAGTCATGTGGTCTCAGACCTTCTCGAAGTTTCCTCGCAGCGTGGCGATGCGCGCAGAGTAAAAGAGGATGATGGAGCCCTGAAAGAAAAACACACAAAACAGTGTTCACCGCTTTACATTCAAACAAATCCGTGGTTAAGCGCAGAGTCGTCTCTGTTGTCGTCTTACTTTGGGATATTTGTGTTGATACGGCTCCAGCAGAGCTTCAGCTTCCACCAGGTTTCCCTCGCCAGTTCCTTAGCAAACACAATATATACATTATTTTTAAACTAGAGGGGTGATAGTCGACGACTACTAATGCTCCGCGCTGAGTCCATGCGCCCACATTTTTATGCCAATTTTAAAGCAAAATTTGCATAGGCAATGAAGGCCACTTGGGACATGTGGTGTGCAGCGGTGACCTTGGAAATAGGTCGAGGTCACCGATCATCGAACTTGTTCAAGATACTTGTAAGAGGCATCCACAGTGCCAGTTTGGCAGCAATACGATAAATATTTGTCAAGTTATCGCGTTGACAAGTTTTAAAAGTGCCAGTTTTGGCTATTTTCCAAGTTACAAGTGCAGCTGTGACCTTGGAAAGTACGTCAAGGTCACCCATCTTTGAACTTATTCAAGATACTTGTAAGAGGCATCCACAGTGCCAGTTTGGCAGCAATACAATAAATATTTGTCAAGTTATCGCGTTGACAAGGTTGAAAAGTGCCGTTTTTTGGCTATTTTTGTGCAGCTGTGACCTTGAAAAGTAGGTCAAGGTCACCCATCTTCGAACTTGTCCAAGATACTTGTAAGAGGCATGGACAGTGCCAGTTTGACATCAATATGTCGAACATTTGTCAAGTTATCGCGTTGACAAGCTCGTAAAGTGCCGTTTACACATTTTATCACATTTCCCCGCAAAAAAAACCGCGTAAAAATTCAGGAAAAATTCAAAAAAAGTTTTTTTGGCAAAACGAAAAAAAACGCCTGGAGATATTCACCCACTTAACAATCCTGCAAAATGTGAAGGACGTACGCGCACAGGAAGGTATTCATTTTAGTCCGGACGGACGTCGAGCGCGGAGCATAAAAATAAATAAATATCAAGATACAGTTTCAGATTTTGAGAAACTCACCGAGTATCAGTGAAACATAAGTGTGGTAGAAAAGCAGAGTCAGCGCGGAGAGGATGGATCTCAAACTCTGACTGGAGGATCCTTCTCTCAACTGAGACAAGCCAAAGTTCTGCAGGGACACGGACAATAATCACGAGGGACGTTCTTCAGGACATTCACAGATAAAACCATATTAGCGTATTAAATTAGGTCAGTTAGGTAAAAAAAAAGAGGTCAAACCAACCCTGTTTCCGGAGAATCCGATAAATTCGAGTAACCTCAAAATCCTCTGAGGCAGCAGAGACAACATCTGAGGAGACAAACGTCTCACATTATCGTGAAATGACACTTTAAATCGATGAGGGAAACGCTTGGTTTTCCACCAAACACGAATTAAAATGACATTAACAACTACTTTTTAAGCACATGACGAAATATAAGACACTGTGATAGACTATTATATCATAATATATATGAAAGATAAAAGAAAGATGGAGATAAATAACAAAGAAAGCGCTACCAAGTTGAAGGATCCGATGCCGAGTTTGACTCCGCCCTCATACTGTCTGAACGAATCAGATTGGCCCGCCAGGTTCTGAGTGACGTTCAGCACGTTCTGACAATCTCTGTCAACAACAGACATGACATTAGTTTTGTTATTTAAAAGACGGTTTTTTTATGTACAAATATTTTTGGGGACTGGAATCAGTGGCTCACTTGTAGATTTGGTAGCTGGTTCGGATCTTGATGCCTCCTTTGATAAAACTGATCATGTTTTCATCCTGGAACAAAAAACACAAAGAAATCATCACAATCTATGTCGAATTATATCCCCAGATTAGATTAGATTAGATTAGATAGAACTTTATTAATCCCTTTGGGAAATTAATTTAATAAGTCTTCATTAAAATCACAACATAAAAAAAAAAATGGAAAAAAAGATAAATTATTATTATTATAATTATTAATTGTATTCTATGTACATACTATAGTATAAAGTCTTATATTTTAATATATATAAATATAGGTGTGAAAATGACAGGATATGATGTCGAGAGAGTTAATTTAATATCTGGTATTATGATATAAATCAACACATATATACACATTAATATTGATAGTAAAAAAATATAATACATTATATTTAGCAGATTTAGATATTTATAGTGTATCTTAATATACACATATATTCTGTATTGTAATATATAAACAGACATATTATACATATGTACAGTAGAACTGAAAAGAGAATAAAAAGAAAGAATTTAATAGCAATCATATTACATTACACTATATTATATTATATTATATATGGACATATTGCACAGTCAGGCTGAATATTTAATCAAAATTTGATTAAAAAAAATCCCAGGAGGTGAAATATTTTTAAAGGCCAAAATGTGTGAAAAATTATCATTTTAATTTAAATATTGTCCTAATCTACACGACATATTCTACACAATGAAGAGAAACACCTTTTTTTTCTCACAGATCTGCACAAACATCATTTGTAAATACGTGATTCAGATGAAAATGATGGTTCCATCTAGTGGCCATTGAGAGAACTGCACCTAACCGACACGTGGGGGGAAAAAAACGCGCACCTGGACGAAGGTGAGCGTGGCTTTCTGCAGGAGACACTCGGCGTAGCAGATCTCTGCGTGCATCTCCTCTGCGAAACACAAACGCATCGTTGTCACGTGACGACCTCGGCTGTCAATCAAACGCAAAGGGTGGGGGTGGGGGGGGGGCGGGGCTTGTGATTGTCACGTACCTTCCTGCAGGTTGGACTGTTTGCTGATCAGACTGGACAGAGACCCGACCACCGAGTTCCTCTTCCTGAACCTGCGGGAAGTGACACGCGGCGTAAAAATAACGAGAGCGTTAAGGACGTCGTTGTAAGGACGGAAAAAACCCGCGGGCGCGCGGCGTCTCACCTCTGACAGGTCTGCAGCGCCTCTTTGATGGTCGCCATGGCGGTCTGGATGTCCCTGTGCTCGAACGTCATGGCCGCCTGCATCACCAGGATGCTGCTGTAACCCAGGGCGTGGTACATGCTGTCCCTCCACCTGCACACGGCAAAACACACACAGCACACGTGGTAACACTCTCGCGGTAACAGTGAGTCGTTCGCGGTCGGCGTGAACGCAGAGGCGTCGCCGTGGGTTACCATGGTTTGAGGAGGTCCAGGGCTTCGGAGAACTTGTCGTTGAGGACGAGGTTGAGGGCGCACTGGGTTTCCTGGATGGCCGTGTGCAGGTCCATGTGACACGCCCTGAAAAGAGAGAACGAACATTAAAGAAAAAAACAAAAACAGGAAGTTACTACATGTAAAAAAAAAACAGATGTGAAAATAACGTTGAGAAAGATAATTATCTGTGTGTGTGTGTGTGTGTGTGTATACACTCACGCTGGTATCCGGTCATAGGCGTCTTCAAAGCACTCCTAGAAAACAGAAACACAGTCAGGTTATGACTGAAAAAAAAAATAAACAGGTTATGTTTGAAAAACTATAATTAGGTTACCAAAAATATGAACGATATATTTTTTTGCGGCGATCACATCCGAGCCCCTTAACTTAACCTTAGCGATCACAGCTAAATGGCTAACGCTAACTCTTAAGCCACGTCAGAACCTGTTTTTTTTTTAACTTTTACTTTCACAACAATAGAGAGCCAGGAACACACACACACACACACACACACACACGCGCATTCCCCAAACACACATTCCCCAAACACCACAAACTAAGACATTTTCTATTTTTGCATGTGAACTTGGAGGCAACAACACTGCTTAGAGACACACACACACACACACACACACACACACACACACACACACACACACACACACACACACACACACACACACACACACACACACACACACACACACACACACACACACACACACACACACACACACACACACACACACACACACACACACACACACACACACACACACACAGTAGCAGGCTAATAATAGCAGTGGCTCATTGCATAATCATGTACAGCTGCAGACACACACACACACTGGTCACACAGACACACACACACACACACACACACTGGTCATACACACAGACACACACTGGTCACACACAGATACGCACACTTTTCATACACACAGACACACACACTGCTCACACACATATACACACACACACACATTGGTCGCACAAACACACACACTGGTCACACACAGACACACACTGGTCACACAAACACACACAGCTCACACACATATTCACACACTGGTGACACACACATGCAATGGTCACACAGACACACGCACACTGGTCATACACACACACACACACACACACACACACACACAGACACACACACACAGACACAAAAAGAAAACACTAATTATTTTTTGTATCAATAAAGTTTTGTATGGATGAAGCCAAAGTGTGTGTGTGTGTGTGTGTGAATGCTAACAGCCGCTCACACACTCGTCCTTTGCTCACACCTTCATCGCTCTCTCTCTCTCTCCCAGACAAACAGATGCTCTCTGTCTCTCTCTCTTTACCTCTCACTCATTCACAAACACGATGACCCCCTGCTGGTGTGTGTGTGTGTGTGTGTGTGTGTGTGTGTGTGTGTGTGTGTGTGTGTGTGTGTGTGTGTGTGTAGCTATAAGTTACGACTGAAAACACAAACACTTTCACTTCAGGTTGTTTTAAGTAATCAGTTTCATAATATTTACACATTTTATCAAATATGAGATAATGCTAAAATATATCACTTTTTCTTACTCAAAATGATAACTTTTCTGATTAGAAAAAACAATTCAAACCAATTTCGTGAATAATGTTGTGTTTTTCTCTAAAACTTAGCATAAAAACAAGGTCATTAAGTTTGAGAGTTTGTCGTCTGGAGGTTTAAAAAAAACCAGAGCGGGTGAAGTTTCACACAAACACACGAGCTTCTCTTGTGACAGCATGAATTAGTTAAACAACACACACACACACACACACACACACTGTGTCGTGTTTCCAGTCAAACTCACTTCACACGTAAACAACCAGAAAAACTCAGAGTCTGAGGGAAAATCAGGAAAAAGGCCAAAAAAAACCAAAACAAAGTTAGCAAGAAAATATCACGGAATTGTCCTCACAAGAGCTGGAAAACCCACAAATCTCCGAAGATCTACGTCTTATCGGAATCGGACTGCATACGATTTTATCACACATTGCGATTAAAGTTGTCAATTTCATCGTAGTTAAATTATTTACAGTTTTGGTGAAATCGCGAAGCGAAAAAAAACCCCTTCCAAATATCGCGATAAATGACCAAACTTTAGCTCCCCCTTGTGGCACTTCAGTGTAAATAAGAAAGATTTCCCCCAATGACTGATTTATCGCAACGTGCTACGATAACTGAACATCCCGACAGAAACCACGGTTGTAATTTGAGTTGCGATATTCTTGGTTTCACGTAGATTTGCCACCTGATTTAGCTAAAATTTTATTTTATTTTTTAAATAAGAACTTTCTCTACGTGAAAAATATTATTTCCGATGTTTTGCGGGGGGGGCGGAGCCTTCACAAAAGACTTTTCTTCAACAGCAACATGAGGAAAAAGTGGAATGTGTTGTGTGTTTTTGTCGTAAAACCACAATGAAATGTGACGTTTTCTCACCCCGCGTCTGATTATCCGAACAATGAGGTGGCTCAATATTGTTAATCCTTATCGTTGAGCCGCTCCACGGCCGACAATAGGAGACAGATTTTTCAGTAAATACGCGTTCTTTACATTCCGTTCATACCTGCGGAGGGGTTAACGCTCACTGACAGTGTCGCGTTTGTGTCCGTGTCGGCGCAACGCACGACACATAAAGTTATTGTCATTGACGACAACCGTCCACTGTCTTTACGTTGTTGTTGTTTTGTTGTCCTCGGCCGCGGTCAGCTGAATTCCTGGGCTAACGAGATAATCGGGGGGGAATCGTGGAGAAGGACAGACGAGGCGTTTGTGAGGACGGCGAGCAAGCGTGAGGCGTTTGGCTACGTCCAGTGCAAGACCAAACATCGCAGGATGGTTCCTGAGGTTCCTCCATAGGTTCTTTGGATTTGTACTTGGAGCATCGTGAAGATGTCACAACAGTTTTTGAGCTCCTGTGAGTGGATCAACACCTCCTGTGTGCTGTGGTGTTAAAAATCACAGATTTTCTCTATGGGCTTTGGTGTGGGAGAGTGAGTGGTTTTTACGAACTTCAGTTTCCCTCTATTTGAGCTTTTTGTCCCGAATAAAATCGACTGTAGCTCGAGGCTACGATGTCTTAAGAACACGTCCACATCTTTGTCTCACTGTTAGACGGACTTTTCCAACGGGAAACTGACGTTTGGAAACCACTCACTCTCCCGCACCAAACCCCATAGAGAAAATCAGCGCATTTAACATCACAGCGCACAGGAGTTGTCGATCCACTGCTGCCTCCATCACTAAGTTCAAATGTCTTATTTTGTCACTTCGGCATTTAAAATCCTTCGTTCAGATGACACAAAGTGACCACACGAGGCAGTAGTAGACCAGCAGCTCCTGTGTCCACGCGAGCTAAAAATCACTGATTTTCTCTATGGGGTTTGGTGCGAGAGAGTGAGTGGTTTAAAAACTTCAGTTTACCGTTGGAAAAGTCTGTCTAACAGTGAAGATAAAGATGTGACCATGATATATAACATAATTCTGTCCTCACTACTTTATTTCAAGGTTTACCAACGGGACAGTGTTTTGTTTTTGTCACTTTGTAAACCACTCATTTTCCCCACACCAAACCCCATAGAGAAAACCAGTGATTTTAACATCACAGCACACAGGAGTTGTCGATCCACTGCCGCCTCCATCACTGAGTTCAAATGTCCTATTTTGTCACTTCGGCATTTTAAATCCTTCGTTCAGATTTACGTCAGTGACACAAAGTGACCACACGAGGCAGCACTAGACCAGCAGCTCCTGTGTCCACGCGAGCTAAAAATCACTGATTTTCTCTATGGGGTTTGGTGCGGGAGAGTGAGCGGTTTACAAACTTCACTTTCCTGACGTGAACATGTTCTTAAGAGCTTAAATGCTACAAGCGCAAATCCGGAAGAGCCTACGGAGGAACCTCAAGAACCTCAGGAACCATCCTGTACCTTACAGCCGAGCGCGTTCCCCGAGAAGAGTCGTAAAAAGCGACACTCCCTGACCAAACAACAACGACCAGGGTGGAACATCAGGCTTTACGAGAAACGCGGAGGTTAAATTATAGCCTCGCCGCGCCATATTTACCGAGCTGTAAACTCTCTGCTCTGCTCAACGTAACGACGTGAACCTCACGTCCGCGTTGACCTTCAGATTAAAAGGTTTCAGACTCTCGAGTTTGTACTGCTGAAGGGGGAAAAAAAAGAAGCCTGTGGCTGAAATCAGATCTGTCATTTACATAAGTGCCTGTCCACACACCCACACACACACACACACACACACACACACACACGCGAGTGACACTATCTCCTCCCTTAAATCTGATTACACACCACGGATACATAAACACGATGATCAGCGGCTCACCTGCGCTGAAGCGTGACCATTTACAGCTTCAGCAGATTTGCGGGGGGGGGGGGGGGGCGGAGTCACGGGCGGGACGCTAACGTAAACAACGCGGACGTGGGACGGCGAACGTTAAACACTCTGTCAGAGAAGTCAAAGGTCAATGGGTCAACGCCTGTGTTAGGTGTACCTAATAAACTGAAACTGCGCAAACTAGCGCAGTTTCAGTTTCATTAGCTCATATTCTACATCTTCCAAATATAGCTATCGGACAAGATTGTCCTCCCCATTGACAGTTTTAGTTTGTTCAACAAAGGTGGGTGACTCGTCACTTTAGCAGCATTAGCGACTCCACCTTGCTATGGTGCGTTTTAATCAAATCACGCTGCGCAAACATTAGCATTAGCTCGTACGCTACGACGAGGTTGTCGTCCCCGTTGACAGTTATCGAGTCTTCGACATCGGTAGACGTGAACGCGTCTTTATCACTTTAGCAACATTCTTGCTACGTAGCTATGGGGCGTTCCATTTGCAGTCGGAACTCGGGAGTTTCCCGAGGAAGTCTCACACGCACATACGTATGTACGTATGTGGCGGAGGCATCGGCTGAAACACTTCTCATTCGTGTTGAATGGGAACCATAGCATTAGCATCAGGCTAATGAAATCCAACACGTCCAAACATTAGAATTAGCTCATACGCTACGTCGTCCAACTGAAGCTATCGGGGAGAGGTTTTTCTACCCCCAAAAAACAAATCGGATGTTTTACGCTATTTTTTTCCAAAGAAGTGAAATACGGAAGTGGGCGGGGCATTTCAGTCACGCAATTTAGGGGGCGACCTTTATCTTTTCATGCGCTACGTCGTCCAACTGAAGCTAGGGCGAGGTTTTTCTCCCGGATCAGAGATAACGACATTCCACTCCAGTCCACTGTTTTACGCTATCTTTCCAAAGTAGGGTAATACGGAAGTGGGCGGGGCATTTCAGTCAGAATTTTTGATCCCAAAAGTTACGTAGTGTGGTTTTAGGCTGAAAAAAACATTCTGTTGGAGTGACTGCGATAAAACATCGCAAACACTTGTGCGATGTATGCAATTGTACGATGTTCGCGTCTACGATAACGAAAAACAGATTCAACAAAATCGTATTTGTACGAATTTTTCAAACAACGTCACTAAAGTCAATATCACTGTCAAATTTTTTATTTTTTTTTATATAATGTACGTTTATATGAGACACCATTGTAATACCGTGTGTGTGTGTGTGTGTGTGTTCACCTCCTCCTCTCCGGTCTCTCCGTTGCCGACGTGGGCCATGTTCGTTTTCCTGCGCCTGTCCTCCCTCAGGTCCGCAGGTTCGGCTGCGGTTCTGCTGCTGTTACCGAGAGGACGAGCTCAGTTCAGTCCCATGTTCGAGTCTCCGAGTCCGTCTGTCCGTCTGTCCGTCCGCCTGTCTGTCTGTCTGTCTGTCCTCCGGTCCGGTCCTGTCTCCTCCGCCGGTTTGTTTGACTCGTCTTTTTCCCGGTCCGCGTTCGTTTTATTCCGTCTGTGTCCCACTGCTTTTTCTGCGTCGCTTCCGTGAGGAGGAGGGAAAAAAGCGTCTACGTCTACACACACACACACACACACACACACACCTCCGTGTTTCTGTAGCTCCGCCCACAGAGAGAGGGAGAGGGAGGGAAAATGAGGACACATCTTTTACACATAAAAAAAGAATATATATATATATTTTTTTTTTATAGAATAATTAAAAAAAAAAAAATCAATAATTATTTTGTGTCTTTTTTTTTATTTGAAAATTGTGACGCAAAATATAATACATATGTAATTATATAATACATATTTAATTATATATATATATATATATATATATATATATTTTTTTTTTTTTTTTTTAAGCAATATTCATTGTGGAAATATTTTTCCGGGAATCGAAAAATAAAATAAAAAAATTTCAAAAAAGATTATATGGAATTTTTTAAATTGCAAACTGCAATTCCAAAAATGTACCTGTATTTCAGAATGTGCAGTACTCGTAGAAATATTTTTACGAATCTGAAATTAAAATGAAAAATACATTTTACGGAATTTTTAAAGTTGCAAACTAGGACACAAAACAGTAATTATATTATATATTTTTAAATTGCAATGTTCGTTGTGTTTTCATTAACTTCAATGTTTATTTAGCATTTTTACGTAAAGATTGTCATCAAAATGTGCTACGCTTCACATCACGAAGTAAAATGGTAGAATGAAAAATTATATAATTTAAGAAGTTAATCGTGAAACTCGTCGTCGTGTTTTGTTTTTTGGGGGTAAAAAAAGGCATCGGACATTTTAGAATAAATACGATTTTAAATACACTGCATAAATTAAATAATCAGTATTTCTGTCTTTTACACTTCATTTAAATACTTAAAACACAACGTATTTTTGTGTTAAACAAACAAAAAATGTCAGAGTAAAATTCTTGATTTTTGTGAGTGAAATAATCCAGACTTCAGATTAAACCAGGTAATTTTTGTACAAATGCTTTTTTATTTTATTTTTTTCTGGATGTAAAAAAATTACATATATACATATTAAAAAAAAGGAAAAAGTCTCTAAACATAAATTCACTGTAAACTTCTCACTGAGTCACGATAAAAAAAAAAAACTGAATAAAACCTGCACTTTTTGTACAAAATCAAAAACAACAGTTTCACGAAAATTAAATAAATAAAACTACATTTCCCATCAGCCCCTGCTGAGACCTTTTAATGCGTGTTGTGGTTGTGAAATGTTTCAGAATAAAAGTGTTCATGATTATCGCAACTTTTGGTTAGTGATGAAAGTTTAATGATACGACTTTAAGGTCAACGTGTCGTCTTTAAAGGTACAGCTCGTCCAAATTTTATAAAGACGAGGCGAAACATTAGCTTAGCTTAGCATAGGAAAAAAGCCACTTATAGTCAAGGGTGAACGCAGTAAAGGTAATGCTATTAAAACAACGATAACAAATATTCCAAACTGAAATGAACAGCAGCTCCGCGTGTGTGTCGAGGTAAACGGTTGTGAACATTCTCGTTGTCGCAGCCGGGAAGTGGTTCAGTCCAAGCTCCATCAGGAACATTCGGGAAGAGTCCACTGCAACGGGAGAGGGGTGAAACAGCAAAAAATGGACTGTTACATCTTTGTGTGTCTGAATTTATTTTGTAAATACATAAACAAAGACTTTCCGCTTCCCTTTACCTCAATTTTCATCGTCTTCTTTCTCCTCCAGCTGTCTGAAGGGTTCCTTCACTTCCTGCTGAAGCTCCGCCTTCCTCAGCTTGTCCCGGAAGAGCTCCGCCCTCTGCGCCTCCTGCTGCTCCTTGTCCACCAGCAGCGATCGCAGGAAGGTGGCGCTCACCACCTCCTCGCCCTCCCCGACCAGGTAGACATTTTTGAAGCGGTTGTACAACATGGACGCCTTGTCCATGATGGTCTGGTTGGCTCTGTAGCAGCGCATCTACACAAAATATACACAGGAAGTACACACAATTTACACTACTGTCTATTTCAAAGGAAAACCTTGGTTAAATTGTACTCAAACTTGGTAAAGTTTTATTCAAATATTGTCCATTAAATTTCTTTTAAATTTTGTAAAAAATATCTCACATTTGGTTAAATTTTACTCAAATTTGGTTAGAATGGACTTAAATTTGGTAAAATTTTACTCGAAATTGATAACATTTTGGTTAAATTTGTCAAAAATTTTGCTAAATCTGTCAAAAAAAAAAAATTTTAATATCTAAAATGTTATATTTTACTCAAATTTGGTTAAACGCGACTTAAATTTGGCTACTTTTTTTAACTCAAATTTGTTTTTTAACTTGTGCCAACGTAAAAGGTTGTAACAAAAATCGGAATTTTTTCTTTTACAACACACAGCAACGATAGCTTCAGAAACAACAATAAGTCACTTTTACAACAAATAGTTACACAAACCGCAGAAATGTTACGTTTGTGTAACTTTCATATTTTTTACACCAAAATCGCAATTTTAGAAGCGTAAAATTCTAAAATTAGTAAGGTGGCTTTTGTGACGCAAGTAGTGCATTTTTGTTTTTACGCTACTACTCAACACTAAAAATCGCGACTGTAGTGTCACATAAGAGTTTGTGCAACATCAAAAATGCTTTTTTTTTTTACACTTAAACGTTAGAAGCGTAACTATACGTAATGTATTTTTGCAACTTTTTGGTAAACATCAAATAGATCTGGGAACGTGAAGACTATTTTTTTTCGTACCTTTCTCAGCGTCGCCACAAGTTCGCTGTGTCTCTGGACGTGTTGCGAC
>NC_139821.1:3919544-3934544 GCF_963457635.1 Microchirus variegatus
GTTTGCAGATTATTCATTGCTTTAATACATGGTTCATTACGATTTTTAACTGAATATTTGAAGATGAAGACCTTTGATTTGGGGATGTGGAATATAATCGGCACGATATTTGGCTGTATTATTTTGCATGGATATCAGCAAATACATGGCTCTCCGCGTTGAAGACCTCACCTCAAATGTGATGATAATGCTGTTCACCTATTCCATTTCTGCACGGTAAATATAGAGTTTATATAAGTTACAAAAACAGAACCTATTATTCTGTCAAATTTAAGACTTAACCAATTTTTAATAACTTAAGCCCAATGCTGCATGGCAAAAAAAAATAATAATAATACCCAATTCATAAGACACTAGATCATCATACTGAGATAATAGCCCATAAACATAAGATACTTAGTCCTAATATTTAAATATTATAGTAGTATTTCTTATTATGACTTAGTGTCGCACTATTATTTATATACATAGATATCTAACATTCTCTCTAAATAGATAGATATTAGAATGTTCAAGTGGCGCATACGGGCTTCCATACAATGCTAAACTTTGACTCGGCTAAATCCAGATTGCAGCTTAATCATTAACCCGCAGCTTAAGTTGATCATTTCCTGAGTTATTCTGTATGAAACTGTGAAAAACGATGAGTCACTCGCGTGTGAAACGGTCGCGTTGAGTCAGTATTTGCGGTTTTTACCAGCGTGTTCGCGCACTGTTGACAAATAAAGGCACGCTAGCATACAAAGCTAATACGCGGGCTAGCTTGGTTGTTCGCTCAGATGGCGGTTTTTTTTGTTGTTTTTTTTAAGCGTCTGTTCTGCGTCATTTTGTCTCTGCTTCGTTGGTGGTGAAGAAAATGCGCAAACTTACCGTAAACCAAGCGCCGGCCCAGTGAAACCTTTCGCCGCGGTGGTTTCTCAACGAAAACACAAGACTCTCGTTACAGAGCGAGACTCTGACCAACCGCCATGTTGGACGTTTGGTTGTGTCACGTGACTCTCTCTCATGCATTTCCCGCTTCCGATTGTGTGAACGCGCCTTCCGCGTTCTCGCGCCCCCCCTCTGGTGGCCACTCTGGGTACTGCAACAAAAAATACTCATGGGGCCCAAAAAGCAATTTTCCCATTGAGCACAATAGTAAAAGTGACGCCTGTAAAAGTAAACACTTTTATAGAACTTTGTATTCTATATTTTTAATTCAAGGAGTTTCATAATCCTCGTCCAGCAAGTTGGAAAATGAAGAGGATAATTTACAGTGTAATGCATATCTTTTTTACGTTTATATATATGTTTTTTTCAGTTATTTACAGTATCTTGTTGTTTTATAATGTGGGTTCTTTACAGTGTAATGTAATGTTTATGTTTATATAGTTTTTAAAAGCTATTTACAGTATTTTATTGTTCTTTACATGTATAGTTTCACAAACTTTTTAATTACAAGGTTTTTCCATGTTATTTCATTCATTTTGAAAAAAAAAAAAATATTTTGAACTCGTACACTTTTTTCGTTGGTGTCAGATTATTTATAACATAATGGTGATGAACACTGGTTGGAAGGAAGGGCCCCCTGGGGATTTTTGCTTCGGGCCCCTACAGACTCTAGAATCGCCTCTGCAAAGAGCGACAACGCCGTCCATGACAATGTTCCTGTCGTATCATGAGATACTTTGGAGGTTGTGTCCAAACAGCTCAGTGTCCAAAGTTGTTTAATCACTACCACTGTCACTATCCTCCTCCTCCTCCTCCTCCTCCTCCTCCTCCTCCTCCTCCTCCTCCTCTTCTTCTTCCTCCTCCTCCTTCTTCTCCGTTTCGTCTACAAGTCCTGAGAAGAAGTCATTGTCTCCGTGGGCCTTCTTGGTGAGCGACTTCATCCGTCCGTGCTTTTTCTTGCGCTTGCGGTACTCGTTCACCGTCGTCTTGGGCAACGCGGAAATGTCCCAGAACTTGATGAGCTGGTCGTGGGCGCAGCTGGCCAGGAACCGCGAGTCCCAGGACGTGACGATCTCTTCCACGGGTTCCCCGACGTGCTGGCCGATGCAGCCGATGACCCGGTTGGGCAGGAGGTTGATGGCTCTGGTTAAAGAACAGAAACGTTGACGTTTTACAATAACGGCTGAGGGGTTGGGTTCGTCAGCTTCAAAACAAAAACAAATAAAAAAGACTCACCGGATGTAGCCGTCCATCGACGCCGTGCACATGATGTTGTCCGTGATGGGGACGATGCAGTCCACCGACTCCGCCTTGACGGCGAAGCGGTCGCTGGTGGCGCCGAAGCCGTTCCAGTTGAAGATGTACATGGTTCCCTCGCTGGAGCCGCAAACCACCTTCTTGCCGCGCTTCATCAGCACCACGGAGGTCAGGTCGCCGCTCTGGTACTCCGACAGCAGCTCGAAGCGCCGCCTCTTGATGTTGAAGACGCCCATGGTGCCGTCGCCGCTGTGAGAAAACGGGAGACGGAGGCTCCGTGTGGGTTAAACGGCGTTTAAAGGTCGCGGCCGCGAAGGTTTTCCTCGGACGGCCGGTTAACTACCTGGTCGTGAGGAGGATCCTCTTGGCCTGGTCCACTGCGATGTCGCTGATGTAGTCCTCGTGGTGTTTCAGGTCCATGACGGCCGTCCCTTTCCTCATGTCCCACACCTTGAGAGAAAAACAGACCGGGTTAGCTCTGGAGACACGACTGTGAGACCCTTTTGAAGAACTAGCCCGATTGATTTTCATTGTCGTTAGATCGCGTTTCCCCACCTCAGAGTTCAACGCTTTAACTATAAGTCGGAAAAAAACCATGTACGAAAAACGTGTCCCAGGCTAGCGACTGCTGGGACCAAGGCATAAGCAAACTAAGCCACTGCTTAGGGCCCTGTGACCACTAGAGGGCCCCCAAGAGCAATTAACTAAAAAAATAAATAAAATAAAATTGCTGTAGTTTATTTAGAATTTTTCTCCCCATTTTTACCAAAGCTTTTTCACAGTTTTTACATAGCCATAACCATTTTTATTACCTTGTTCCGGGTCAAATACTTAGTATTTAAGTTTTTGTTTATTTTATTTAATGATGTATTTTGTACATATAAAATAAATCTTTGTATTACAGGAATGTATTTTAAATCCCCACCAAAGATTGTGCACATTTTTAGATTTTGGTTTTATGTATTGATTCTCTGTGTCACCAGTAGGGGGAGTTGTTGAGTTTGCCAAATATTAATTGAAAGACTTCTCTGTAAGTTTGCAAATCTGGTGTCTGCTTCCATGCAACAAAAAGTTCTCACATTTAGTTTTACAAGTGTATTTGTATTTGTGACTTTGTGAGAGTAGAATAAGTAAAATGCCTTTAGTATAGTAGGTGTGTGAATAATCAATAATCAATATTATTGGCAGTAACAGAGGTAGAACTAGAACAACTAGAACAGAAATATCTCCAGTCCAGACCTTCAGGGTTCCTCCGTCGTCTCCGGTCGCCAGGATGTTCTCGTCCACCAGCAGCAGACTGTTGATGGGGGCTCCGTGCGCCCCGCGGATCCTGGTGACCAGCTGCCCGCGCTCCACGTCCAGCAGGTGCACGGCCCTGTCCCGGGACACGCTGCACAGCTTCAGTCCGTCCGCGGAGAAGCGCACCTGGCGGCAGGACTTCATGTGATGGCCCGACGACCACAGCTCCCGGTTCTCCCCCTCCGTGCAGGAGTAGGAGTAGGCGTACAAGTCCCCGTCCACGTCCCCGCACACCAGCAGGTCCCGGCTCGGGTGCAGAGCCACGGTGTTGGCGACCGCCTCGAGCCGTATGTCCTCCGGAGTGTCCCGGATCTTCGGCTCGGGCGGCTCACCTCCGTCCCCGTCCCCGTCTTCGTCGTCATCTTGACCCGGCTCCGGATCCTCGGCGGCGGGCTCCGAGTCGGAGGTCTCCGGGTCTATGGACGTGTCTGCGGCTTCTGTTTTATCCGGTACCGTCGCTGTGAAACCCGCTCCAACGTGTTCTGTGGACGTCGCCATGTTGTTGTCGTTGTTTCTTCTTCTGGGCTGAATTGCGGTAGCGTTACCAGTGACAAGAGATCACAGCGCCCTCCAGTGGACGTTTCTGTCAAAGATTGGTCGTTCGTCATTGGCCAGCCGTCCAGCCAATCACGTTGTCGTAAAAATAGTGACGTATTGACGCTAAAGATGGCGTCGGATTCAAACTGTTCCGCATCTAGCGTGAAAGTAAGTGTGTTTATAAACCTTTGCTACACATTATTTACGTGTTCACCAGCAAATTATGTGTTTTAATTCGATATTTAATCAACTTTGTATTGTTTTGGAGCAACATGTTCAATATTAACCGTGAAAAAAGGACAAAGTCGGGTCGCATTTCGTTTGCGAACCTAATTCCGTTCACAAAGTGTACGATTTAACACACTCTTTGTTAACTTACAAAATGTATTTGGGTTATAGAAAAATTCAACTTGTACAGTGACTCTTTGTCATTATCCGGTGAATACGGCATACATATTGCCCCGATAACACATTTTAAATGATAGTAAAATCTTGGTAAACAGTCGGACACTTGTTAAATGCCGCCAATCACTCCGCGGTTTTGGCGATGACCACTATAAGCCATAAAACTCAAAAATAAAATGTCCTTTTTGTGTTTAATTAATGCCGAATCAAAGCTGTGGTTCCAAGTACTTGTAAATAGCATTGAGTTTACTTGTGCGTTGTATACACACCTGGTTATGCTTGTGTTGACATTTTAAAAGGCACGTTTTTTTTAACGGAGATCGTTTTTGCTTCACGTGAGTGCATCTGCTGGCAAGGCAACAGCAACCAGGCAGCCTCACTACCGGGGCAACACTCCCTCCAGCCTCCCCCGGCTGGTTACCTAAATCAGGTTACGGGAAAAACGACTCGAATAATGTTCATTTAAACACGTTTCCAGGCTAATTAGAGTCTGCTAAGAGGCGGAGATGCAGACTGAGCCAGCGGAGCGGAGGAGACATTCTAGCCGGGGACGGCGAGGGGAGAGCGGGCACAGTCGAGCAGAGCCGCGGGGGAAACAGGACAGGACTTCCGAGGACGAGACGTCGAGGTGATGACTGAGAGTTTACCATATATATGTTTTAACAGCCCAATTTCAAAATGCTAACCAGTTAAAAAGACACGTTTAAAGGACCAGTTCAGATTGTTTTCCCCCACACCAAACCATATAGAGAAAATCAGTGATTTTAACGTCATGGTAAAGGAGATGTTGCCTCCATCACTAAGTTCAAATTCATATTTCCAATCTTATTTTGTGACTTTGGTGTTTGAAATCCTTCATTCAGATTTACCTCAGTGACACAAAGTGGCCACACGAGGCAGCAGAAGAACAGCAGCTCCTGTGTCCCCACAAGCTAAAATCACTGATTTCTCTACTTTGGTGTGGGAGAGTGAGTGGTTTCCTTGGTAAAAATCCGTGAGATAAAGACGTGAACATGTTCTTAAGATGTCGTACACTTGAACTGTCCCTTTACAGTCGCCACCCTCATGTAATATTTGTGATTTTTGATCGTTTTTCTGCAGGTTCAAAGAAATCTTCACAGTCGTGAAACAGAAGCTGGAGGGAGGAGGAGGAGAGAAGGAGAAGGAGGATAGAGGGAGGAGTGGAGGAGATGGACAGAGGAGAAGGAGAGGGAGGAGGGCGAGTTCCGAGGTCAGAGAGCGGAGCGACGAGACGGAGGAGAGGCTCAGGTGGAGACTCAACCAGATGGAGAAGAACAAACTGGAGCTGACGTCCACTCACAACCAGGAGGTGAGACACACACACACACACAAACACACGCAATGTCACTGTCGCCACGGTAACCAACATCCCAGTGTATCAATATTCAAATGACATGCCTTTTTAATTATAGTATTTGCATCACATGATGGTGGAGGACACGCCCCCTTTAGTTTGACTAGTTTAAACCTGGGAATTTAGATTGTTTTATGTTTTAACTTGAGTGTGAAATCCACAACCTGGAATTTTGGGATTAAACTGAGGATTAAAGAATTTTACTTTTGGGAGTAAACCTAGATTTTGGGGAGTTTACTTTTGGGAGTAAACCTGGTATTTTGGGATTTCACTTTTGGGATTAAACCTGGAATGTTGGGATTTTACTTTCGGGTTTAAACCTGTATTTTGGGGATTTTACTTTTGGGATTAAATCTGGGATTAAGGAATTTTAAATTTGGAATCAAACCAGGGATTCTGGGATTGTAAATTTTGGTATTGAACTCAATATTATGGATATACAGGCTTGTTATTAAACCCTGGATTATGGGGTTTAATTTGGAATTCATTATTTTTAATTTAGGAATTTTAATTTTTCAATTTGGGATTTAGGATTAAATCATGGATTACATCTTTTTTTTTTTTAACTTTGGTATTAAACCAGGGATTAATGAACTTTTTGAACTTTGGGATTAAGCCCAATAACTAAGATTTTAAGGATGAAACCTTTAATTTCCAGTTTAAAAACTAATTTCATCATGTTTAATGAAAGCATAACAATGATGATACTGTGTGTGTGTGTGTGTGTGTGTGTGTGTTCAGATGTGCAGGCTGGAGGCGGAGCTAACGCGGCTCAGGTCGTCAGTGGAGCGCGGTGAAGCCCAGAGGGCGGAGCTTCTGTATCAGCTGACCGCGAGCCAGCGAGTCGCCGACCGCGTCGTGGAGCTCGGCAGAGACAGACACACGCTCACAGGTGGGAGAATCAAACGCACCCTCGTGAAGACGACGTCAGGAGGGGTTTAAAACGGTAATGACTGTGCGTGTGTGCATGTGTGTGTGTGTCAGAGCGAGCAGCTCAGCTCCAGCAGAAGGTCCAGGAGCTGCAGAAAGTTCTGGACGTCACCCGTCAGGCGCGGGACGAGGACCAGCATGCTTTGCAGCAGGAAGTGGAGGAACGCGACAGACTGATCCAGAGTCTGGGCTCAGAAAACCAACAACTGCAGCGAATACTGCAGGTACACACACACACACACTTTTATACGCACATTTACACACACACACACACATACACACAGGTGAAGGTGACGGTGCTGCTCCTCTTCCAGGAGCAGGAGGAGGCTCTGGAGTCGTCGGAGAGGAGGACGAGGGAGGTGCAGAGGGAGAGAGAGAAGGAGGCCGAGGTGAAGAGACGACAAGAGGACGAGCTGGAACACCTGAGGGAGAGAGAGGAGAGGAGCAGGAGGGAGAAGGAGGTGAGGAGGCGACTCAAGGAGACAGGAGGAAGTGAGGTGGTGAGAGACCAAGGTGACAAAATAAAGGTCTCATATTATGTTCATCTATGCTAAAACCCATCCCCACAGTTTTCAAAATAATAGTCACAGTTTTCAAATTTTCAAAATAAAAACCTTAGTTTCGCCACATCCACAGTAAAATACAACCCCAGACTTTTCAGAATAAAGGTCTCACGTTCTGTTTCTTCACGCTAAAACACAACCCCACGGTTTTCAAAACAAAAGTTGCAGTTTCTGTTTGTCCACGCTAAAGCACCACCTGAAGTTTTCAGAATAATAGTCACCGTTTTCAAACTTTCAAAATAAAAACCATAGTTTCGCTACATCCACAGTAAAATACAACCCCAGACTTTTCAGAATAAAGGTCTCACGTTCTGTTTCTTCACGCTAAAACACAACCCCACGGTTTTCAAAATAAAAGTTGCAGTTTCTGTTTGTCCACGCTAAAGCACCACCTGAAGTTTTCAAAATAATAGTCACCGTTTTCACATTTTCAAAATAAAAACCTTAGTTTCGCTACATCCACAGTAAAATACAACCCCAGACTTTTCAGAATAAAGGTCTCACGTTCTGTTCATTCACCTTAAAACCGAACCCCACAGTTTTCAAAATAAAGGTCTCATGTTGTGTCCATCCACGCTATGACACAGGAAGTGAGGTCATAGCGTCCTTTATCGTACATTCTCTCTGTCTCCAGGCGTCGGATCAGAGGGTGAGGTCACTGGAGTCGAGCGTGGAGGCCGAGCGAGCGGCTCACCTGGAGTCAAAGTTCAACTCCGAGATCGTCCAGGTAGTTTAGATCAGGGGAAAAAAAAAAAACCCCGAACTGTCCCTTTAACGCGCCTCGTGTTCATCTTGTAAGACTTTAAACGCGAGCTGTGGTCCTGTCAAACTGTTAGCTGCGTGCGCGGGACCTGGAGGCGGCGCTGGCGGCGGAGCGGTCCGGCCAGCAGGAGGCGCAGTGCGCCCTGGAGCTGCTGAGGGCTCAGTTCCGAGAGGTCGAGAGAGCCTACACGCTGGAGAGAGAGAGGAGCGACGGCACTGAGCGCGCTCTGGAGCGGTGAGGTCACGGCGTGCACGGCACTCACTCTCCCACACCAAAGCCCACAGAGAAAATCAGCGATTTTAACATCGCGGCACACGGGAGGTGTTGATCCACTGCTGCCTTTACCGGTAAATTCAAATGGGCTGTTTTGTGAATTCGGCATTTAAAATCATTTGTTCACATTTACCTAAGTGACACAAAGTGACCACACGAGGCAGCAGTAGACCAGCAGCTCCAGTGTCCACCGTGAGCTTAAATCGCTGATTTCCTCTATGGGGTTTGGTGCTTTACAAACTTGAGTTAGACGCTCTTAAGATATTGTAGACTATCTTTTAAAGTTTTATTATTATTATTTATGTGTGTGTGTGTGTGTGTAGTCTGCAGGCAGAGTATGGGCAGTGTAAGTCTGACCTCGGCGTTGCCTTGGAAACTGAGAGGAAGATGAACTCTGACCTCTCGGCAAAGCTGGAGGAGGAAAAGAAAGGACGCGGAGACACGCGTTCACTGCTGGAGCAGGTAACGCACGCACCTCAAATACGTAGTTTGATGACATTTTCAGTGAAATGTCCCTTTAATCTGTTGTGTGTGCGTGTGTGTGTGTGTGTGTTAAGGCAGCAAAGACTCAGAGTGACACTGTGGAGCTTCATGAGAGCTTTGTGCAGCAGGTCAGAGAAACACTTCAACATCATAGCATCACTGGTATGTATACACACATGGAAACACACACACCTGCTGCACACACACACACACACACACAATTCTCACTCTATGTGTGTGTGTGTGTGTGCAGGCTGTGGTTCCCCTGCAGTGCATGATGGGAAGCCGAGTCCTGTTGAGGTGCTGCAGCAGCTGGAGACGACGCTCGCCTCCTCCCAGCGGCGTCTGGACGAAACGGAGAAGCAGGTGAACTCGCTTGATTCTGGAAATTTTACGAGGACTTCAGCTCAGGACACAGGAGCTGCTGGTCCACTGCTGCCTCGTGTGGTCACTTTGTGCCACTGAATTAAATCTGAACGAAAGATTTCAAACACAGAATACAGTAAAATAATATTTTTGAGCTTCCAGATGGAGGCAGCAGTGGATCGACAACACCCGTGTGCTGTGGTGTTAAAATCGATGATTTTCTCTATGGGGTTTGGTGTGGGAGAGTATGACATTACTTAATACCCATATATACTGTTTTTGTTGTCAGATCCAGGATCAGCTGTCGGTGTCAGAGAGGCTGCAGGAAGAGAACCAGACGCTCCACCAGCTGACCTCAGATCAGAGAGCTCACATCCAGGTAAACGTCTGATCCCAGATCAGCATCGACCGAGAAGACGACGGCGTGTATTCTTTAAGGACTGTTCGGTCTCTTCTGCCGCAGCGATGTCAGGAGGCCGCGGTCAGACTGGAGGACGAGATGAGCCGCGTCCGTCAGGAGAGCTGTGATTGGTCGACGCAGAGCCGCAGCCTGCGGGTCGAGCTGCAGGAAGAGAGGGAGGAGAGAACGAGGGAGGTGCAGAAGGTGAACGAGGACTTCCAGGAAGAGACCAAGGTGACAAAATAAAGGTCTCATGTTATGTTCATCCACGCTAAAACACAGCCCCACAGTTTTCAAAATAAAAGTCTCATGTCATGTTCATCCACTCTAAAACACAGCCCCACAGTTTTCAAAATAAAAGTCTCATGTCATGTTCATCCACTCTAAAACACAGCCCCACAGTTTTCAAAATAAAGGTCTCATGTTATGTTCATCCACGCTAAAACCCAGCCCCACAGTTTTCAAAATAAAAGTCTCATGTCATGTTCATCCACTCTAAAACACAGCCCCACAGTTTTCAAAATAAAGGTCTCATGTCATGTTCATCCACTCTAAAACACAGCCCCACAGTTTTCAAAATAAAGGTCTCATGTTCTGTTCATCCACGCTAAAAAACATCCCCACAGTTTTCAAAATAAAGGTCTCATGTCATGTTCATCCACGCTAAAACCCAGCCCCACAGTTTTCAAAATAAAAGTCTCATGTCATGTTCATCCACTCTAAAACACAGCCCCACAGTTTTCAAAATAAAGGTCTCATGTCATGTTCATCCACTCTAAAACACAGCCCCACAGTTTTCAAAATAAAGGTCTCATGTTCTGTTCATCCACGCTAAAAAACATCCCCACAGTTTTCAAAATAAAGGTCTCATGTCATGTTCATCCACGCTAAAACCCAGCCCCACAGTTTTCAAAATAAAGGTCTCATGTTATGTTCATCCACGCTAAAACCCAGCCCCACAGTTTTCAAAATAAAAGTTGTAGTTTCTGTTTGTCCACGCTAAAGCACCACCTGAAGTTTTCAAAATAATAGTCACAGTTGTAGTTTTTCCACACTAAGATGCAGTCCCACAATTTTCAAAATAAAAGTCTTAGTTTCGCCTCATCCACACTAAAATACAACACCACAGTTTTCAAAATAAAGGTCTCACATTATGTCCATCCACAGTTTTCAAACTAAAAGTTGTAGTTTCTGTTTGTCCACGCTAAAGCACCACCTGAAGTTTTCAAAATAATAGTCACAGTTGTAGTTTTTCCACATTCAGACACAGTCCCACAATTTTCAAACTAAAAGTCTTAGTTTCTGTTCATCCACAGTAAATTACAAGCCCACACTTTTCAAAATAAAGGTCTCATGTTCAGTTCATCCACGCTAAAACACAACGTGGAGTTTTCAAAAATAAAAGTTGCAGTTTCCGTTTATCCAGGCTTAAACAGAATGCCACAGTTTTTCAAAATAAAAGTCTCTCTACCCCAGACAAATCCTCTGTTTCAGAGTGTGGGAAACTGCATTGTACTGTAGTTGCGACACCAAGCGTAACCATAGCAACTGTGGTGAGTTTTTAAAAACGTGAAAGTCACAGACGCTGGCACAGTCGTAGCCGCGGCGTCCCGAGGAGCGGACCGTTTAATCGCCTTTGTTTGTGTGACCTCACGCTCGACGTGATGTCGTTACGTTAAACACATTTAATTACACTCATCATGACACTGAACTAATCTGATACACCTGTGTGTGTGTGTGTGTGTGTTTTAGGCCCGTCTGTCCTTCCTCCACTGTCTGTACCAGCGCCTCCTCACCGGTGGCAGCGTCCTCCTCACTCAGTCCAACAGCATCCTGGGTAATTTCACCTGGAAGGAGCTGTGCGATGTCATCAGTGAACATGTCGACCGTCTGACCTCTGACCACCAGAGGGCCATCGACAAGGTGAGCAGTCGCCCCGAGGGTCGTAGTTCGTCTGCGCCGAACTCGAAAACATCGCTAATTCCCTTTGTCGATTTTGTGTAGATCACAAACCTGCGGGCCGCGAGCGAGAAGAAGAGCGCGTGCGTGCGCGAGCTGCAGCGCCATCAGCAGCGCGCGCTGTCTCATCTGGAGGACGGCGTGCGGCGGAGGGAGGACGCCTGGAGCGAGCAGCAGCAGCAGCTGCGGAACGAGCTGCAGGTAAAAACTCTCGCCTCGGTCGCCTCGCGCCCTCCAGAGATGGAGACGCTCAGAGCTGAGTCGGCGGAGAAAAAGACGTACATCGTCCCTGTAGTCGACGCCCCGCGATGACGGGAAACCAAACTCATCACTTTATTGTCCCCGAGAGACTAAAACTTACATCACAGCAGCAGAAGAAGATCAGACGCTGTCAGAGACGGAGACGTGATGATGTGAATTCACAGGGGACCCCCCCCCCCCCCCAGTCTCCATGAAGTTAAAAAATCAGTTTAATCTGTGCTCACAGTTTAACCCTGAAGATAAAAATCCATATATTCTCGTTTTCTATTCTAATACTTTACGATCACAGAAGAACATGACGCACTTCTCCTGTTAGCAGCTCCTACGTTAGCCACCATAACTAGTTAGCAGTTCCTACATAGGAGATCACCAACGTACAGTTGCTACATTAGCCCCCACTAATTTGCAGCTGCCACATTAGCCGCCAAGAATAGTTAGCAAGTGCCACGTTATTCAACAGGACCACGTAACTGCTGCTACCTTATCTAACACGAGCAGTTAGCAACTTTTACATTAGCCACCATAACTAGTTGGCAGTTCCTACATAGTAGACCACCAACGTACAGTTGCTACATTAGCCACCGTGACTCGTTCCTACATTAGCCACCACTAATTTGTAGCTGCCACATTAGCTACCAAGACGAGTCAGCAGTTCTTACATTAGCCCCCACTAATTTGTAGCTGCCACATTAGCCGCCAAGAATAGTTAGCAAGTGCCACGTTAGTCAACAGGACCATGTAACGGCTGCTACCTTATCTAACATGAGCAGTTAGCAACTTCTACATTAGCCATCATGACTAGTTAGCAGCTGCTATGTTAGCCTCCATGACTAGTCATCAGCTCATACATTAGCCACCGTAACAATAACTAAATGGTCGGCTACTATATCAGTCAACATAACTAGTTGTCTGCTCATACTTTAACCACCACTTACTTGCAGAGGCCTTGTTAGCAACTACCACATTAGTCATCGCAACCGTGTGGCAGCTGCTACATTAACCGATACTGGCTAATGTAATGGTTAATAATCTAATAATCGTGGCTAATGTAGCAGCTTCTAACTAGTTGTGGTGGCTAATGTAGGCAATGCTAAATAGTCATGGAGGCTAAAGTAGCAGTTTCTAAATGTTCATGTTAGATAACTTAGCAACTGCTAACTAGCTAGTTAACAGCTTCTGTATTAGCCACCGTGCGTGACCAGCTAGCAGCTATTAGCCATGACCTTAGTAGAAGAGACTCTCACGTATTTGTGATGCAATATTTAAAAATGAATTGATGTCGTTTTGTTTTTAAATGTGATTTATTTTAGTTTGTCATTTTTTGCACTCATAGAACCTTACATTAATTAAACTTGACCAATTATTCTCTCAGGATTATCGCTCGCAGTGCGACTCTCTCCGTGATAACATCTCCGTCCTGGAGCGCCATCGCTCCTCCTTGACCTCTGACCTATCCCGGCTGCGGGGCCTCGTCTCTCGCAGTCGCAGGGTGTCGGCCTCCCTCCTGTCGGCCTGCGCTCTGCTGACCGGGGCGCTGAAACACACCCGGCTCCGCCTCCAAACGCTCTGCGAACAGAAAACCGTCCTGTGCCGGCGTTTGGCGGCGAGGGAGGAGCTGGAGGAGGAGGTGAGGAGGCTGGTCGACGCGCTGGATGGTGACGAGGAGGAGGAGGCGAGAGGAAAGAGGGCGGCGAGGAGGAGGTGGAGGAGGAGCGTGTGCGCGGTGCTGGCGGTGAGGAGGTGGCGTTCACTGGCGGAAAATACCACCGTGATGTTTCGGCTGGAGGGAGGAGGCAGCGGTTTGGCTGCGTGTGTCTGTGGAGACACGACTACGGCAACACGGAAAGGTCAAAACAAATCCAGTGCAGGTTTGTTTGTGTGTGTGTTTGTGTTTGTCAGCGAGTCCTGACTTTTTTTCCTGTTTTCATGTAGATGACGATGAAAGTCGTGATGTCGCGTGTGCTCGCTGGCTTCGCTCTAAACGTCTCTGCGCCGCTATCGTGTCCTCTATGGCTGACCTACAGGGGGCGCTGGCACACACTGGTAACTACACGCCGTCTTTGCTCAGCACGCCGTTCAGCGTCACGTTATTGTTGAAGATGTCATTTTCGGTCGCTCTCCAGGCTCCGCCCCTACCAATGTGACATCCGCAGCCCGCCTGGGATTGTCCCGCCTCCTGGATCACTTCCTTGACAAATCGGAAATGTCGTCGGGCGTAGCAGGCGGGGTCTCGCTGAGCAAGCGGCTGCGACTGACGCATTCACCATCCGACACAAAGGTAATTTGGTGTGCTGGGGTTCCACAGGGATCTATTCTTGGTCCGTTCATGTTTACATTTTAAACGAATGACGCTGTCCGTTTCTATGCAGATGATACTGTTTTTCTATGATGAAATGGCTGACTTCCTGTCAGTGTTAGTCTGTGACTAAGAAGTGTGCCAAGGTGGCTGGTGGTTAAGGGGTGTGATCAAATCGTTAAGCCTAGCGAGAGCCTGTCAAAAATGTGCTGTTTCGGTTTGGATTCAGCCACGTTTGTCCACCGTTTGAACTTTGACCTCCCGTCATCAGGCCCTGGTGTCCACCCTCCAGCAGCACTTCCTGCTTTTCAGCCAACGGCTGCACTCGGCCGAGGTGGAGAGGCGGAGTCTGAGGCTGGAGGCGTCCAACCTGAAGAGAGGACTGAGACGGGAGAAAGACGAGCCCAGCAGTACGGTGAGTCATTAACTGGTTATGGTTAAGGTTAGCGGTTAGGCAATTAGTTGTGGTGGTTAAGACGTGTGTGTGTGTGTGTGTGTGTGTGTGTCCAGGTCCCGGCCGAGCGTTTCCAGCGAGTGTGTTCAGAACTCCGCGAGGCTCTGAACAGAGAGCAGGAGGCTCAGATGTTGATCCGCGAGCAGACCGAGCGTCTTCGCGCGCTGCAGCTGCACGTGGACGAGCAGTCGGACGCCACACAGGTATACACAGGAAGTGCCGCCGCCAGCTCATCTTTCCCCGTTTCCTGTTTGAAAATAAAACTCGCGGTGACGTCGCCGTCTCTTTTTTTTTTTTTTTTTTGTCTCAGGCGCTGTCCGAAGCTCGGCAGGAAGTGAGTCGTAAGGAGCGCTCGCTGAGGATTCTGGGTAAACACCTGTTGGCCGTTCAGAAGGAGAGGAAACGGCGGGAGAAGAGTTCTGTGCCTCCACCTGCTCGTCTCTCTGAGG